>NC_081569.1:9816535-10012581 GCF_022355385.1 Mustela nigripes
TTACCTGTTTCCTATAGAAAGAAGAACGTAGGGTAGATCTTCTTAACCTCGAGTTAGCACAAAATTGCCCAGAGAACTTGCTGATAAAACAGATTTATGTCCCCTTTTTGTTTCAAAGGATTTGGGATGGAGCCCAGGAAGCTGTATTTAACTGGCACGAAATGATTTTGCTCTAAGTGATTTGAGAACCACGCCGTGGGAAACATTGACCTGCCTTTAGCACAGAGAAGAGCCAAGAGGGAGAAAATTAGCATTTCAGGGCGTACTACACAAACATTAGCACCTTGACAAATCAACCTGTGTACTATAAATACATATTTGCAATAAATAATACTATGGAAACTATTGGTATAATGATATGAATATATGATTTGCTTGGCAATTTCAACTACTCTTATGGTATGATCATTTTTTTTCTGAATAAGTCCTTCAAAAAACACAATTTTTTATAACACCATAATATTTAACTGTGTAAGTATGCTAACATTTATTTACCTATTCCCTGTTTTTTAATATATGTTTTCAGGTTTGATGTTCTAAGTAATGCTTTGATTAACATACACCTTCATATGTTATTCTCTTGCTTTGTATTTTATTTTATTTTTTTTTAAGATTTTATTTATTTTTTTGACAGACAGAGATCACAAGTAGGCCAAAAGGCAGGTGGGGGCGGGGAAGCAGGCTCCCTGCTGAGCAGAGAGCCCGATGCGGGGCTCAATCCCAGGACCCTGAGATCATGACCTGAGCCGAAGGCAGAGGCTTTAACCCACTGAACCACCCAGGTGCCCCTTGCCTTTGTATTTTAAAATGAAGAACGATTCTGAACATCCCTAGTACTTTCAAGGATTTAGTATTCCTTTGAAATACTTTGTTGTTTTCCTCTCACTGAAAGATCAGGTGTTTTGGTCTGTGTTTAATAATCAGTTATTTCTCATACCTTGGGAACAAGCTTTCTGTTTTTACACAGTGGAAATAGCTAAGAAGGGAGGGCAGTGTACTTCCCATGTCATACTAATGAGCATATGCAGTTATAAGTGGGACAGAGACAGTGATTCTGGGGAGCCTCAGAGAACACTGTCTCCCAATACCAGCCAGAAAAGTCTTGGTATTTGCAGTCCATGGGTTGATGTAACCTACCCTGGAATCATCAAGTGATGTGTTTCAAGGAGTACTGCAGGTAGTTAAAACATATGTTATGGTCAGGAAGTTGAAGAGAAATAACTCAAGCCTTCCTGAGAACCCCTGCACCACACCATCTCAGCTGGGAGCTTGATGGCTGTCGAAGGCCAGTTAGGGAAGCAAAGAGTGAATAGGTCCTCGTGAAAGGTGGCATCTTCAGGACATCAGCTGGGCTGACTTTTTTTTTTTTTTAAACAAAGGTAAATCAGTTGGTCTATTTACAGAAAGTGTAAGGGCACTCTGGCCCATGGGCCATTTTAGACTTGCTTTCAGCCTGACATAGAATAAATACCTTTAATGAACAAACATTTCCAAAGACCTTCTGTAGTTAAACACCCATGTTTGGTGTTGGAGATGCAAAAATACATTAGGAAAAAAAACCCCACAAAACCCAGCGCATTATCTATCCTAGAATTGCTTACAACCTCTTGGCAGAGAGACACATAAACAATTAGAATAAAATATGATAATAGCGATATCATGAGACCTCTTGAAGTAATTCTAAATGTTTAAGTATAAAGAGCCATCAAATTGCCAAAAAAGGCTTGTTGGTTCATAAATGATGCTTTTAATTTAAAAAAGATACTATTCCTAGATATTAAAATAATAACAATTGTGTTTTAAATATTACTCTGATGGTTCAAAGCATTGTCACAGATGCTGGAAATGACCTAAAGAAGTCACCTAGTACAGCCCCTCCCTTTAGGAACCTCAGAAAGTAAGTGACTCATTCAAGGTTCCCCAGGGACTTGATGGTAGAGATAGGACTATAATTCATGTCCTCCTTCCGGTGGTCCAGTGATCTTTCTCTTCCACAGCCTACAGTATTTTATACTGAGCCCCCCTGCCCTCTCTTAGTACCCATTTTTGGTATGACCGACACAATTTGTATGAAAACTTGAGGAAGAGGTGCCTCAAATGTGAACTGACACATTGGACATCTCATTAGTACCCATTGGAGTTTGTCGACTTCCTTATTCATGTAAAAGAGAATTATAGCAAGCTTCCCAAGGGTCTAACAAGCTTCTCAAGGGTATAACTCAAGTTATACCTTTATGTGCCTCAGTTTTCCCTAAACTCCTGCCAAATACTTTCAGGGGTACACAAGTCTAGTTCGTGTGTTGGTGTACTAGTCCTTCTGGTCCAGATTATCCGACATTTTCTTCTGCCTTGATTCACTGCGGTGATTTTCCCTTCAAGGCCGGTTGTAACCGAGGGTACAGCTGCTGTTGAGGGGGCCAACGAGAGTGCCTAGCTTTCTGGGGTGGGTGCTGAGGACACTAGTATCTTTGCTAAGGGGGCCATCTTCTCTTATTGCTTGTGCTAAAGTTGCTACATTCCAGGCTCTTGATACATCACCAAGATTTGACTGAATCTGGTGAAAAATCCGAGTTTTCCCTTCCTTCAGTTGTGATTCACTGGGCTGTGACCAGGTTGCACTCTCCAGTTCTCTCTTCCAATAGGAAACTCTTAGCCCCACATGCAAATAGTCTCTGGGACGCTCACCAAGTGGGCTCTCAAGACATGAGACAAATCCTAGGATGAAGAGACCTTAGGCTCGAAGCATAAAATCACTACCTAACTGGAAAAGCCTGGGTTCCATGGATGTTACACAAGTTCCAAGGGAAAAAGAGGCTGTGACCATGGGAAACACTGATTTCAACCAGTGAAGTAGATTTATTTTGGTGGGGGAAAGAATAGCAGCTTTCTTCCGAGGTATAACGTATGTAACGTTAATCCACTCATGAATGCAGGAATCAATGATTTTTTTTTTTTTTTAGCAAATTTATGAAGCTGTCCAACTGTCACAAAATAATCCAATTTTAAAACATTCCTATCATTCCCCCCAACCCACATTTCAAGTTTACTTACAGCCAATCCCCACTCCCACCCAGAGACTTTCTGTCTCTGTGGATTTGCCTGTTCTGGACGTTTCATGTAAGAGGAGTCCTATAATATGCGGCCTTTGGCATTTGGCTTCTCGGACTTGGCGTATTGTTTTTGAGGCTCGTGCATGAATTATGTATCAGTACTTTGTGCCTTCCTTTTGCTGGTGATTATCCCATTGCCTGGCTATACCACATTTTGTGAAGGACACTTGTATTATTCCCAGTTTGGGGCTGTTATAAATTATAATATCAGCCTTCCTCTATTAATCTTTGGGTGGAATTTTTTTTTTTTTTAATTTCTCTCAGGCAGATACTTAAGATGGAATGGCTGGCGTATTTTTTTTTAATTATTTATTTAGTTACTTGACAGAGAGAGGGCATAAGCAGGCAGAGAGGCAGGCAGAGGCAGAGAGAGAAGCAGGTTCCCCACTGAGCAAGGAGCCCGATGCGGGGCTCGATCCCAGGACCCTGAGATCATGACCCAAGCCGAAGGCAGCAGCTTAACCCACTGAGCCACCCAGGTGCCCCGGCTGGTGTATTTTGTAAGCACGTGTCTAACATTTTAAGAAACTGCCACGCTGCTTTCCGAAGGAGCTGAGCCGTACTTCATCCCCAGCACCTCTAGATGAGGTACGGGGTGCAGCCCACTATATTGTTAAGTCAGTATCTATTCAGGTCTTTCACAGACTGGAACCTAGGAGCGTTCAGTTTGAATCTCCAGAAGAGAACAGTGAACGGGATATGCCATGTTTCCCAAACTTCTTTGCTCCTGGAACGCTATCTCTTCCCCCTACGCCTCCCGAAATGAGCTTATG
The DNA here is from genome assembly GCF_022355385.1 of Mustela nigripes. Classification (NCBI taxonomy): domain Eukaryota; kingdom Metazoa; phylum Chordata; class Mammalia; order Carnivora; family Mustelidae; genus Mustela; species Mustela nigripes. The sequence goes on from NC_081569.1 coordinate 9,820,419, forward strand.
AAGGCCCTAACGTTCTAGAGCACCCATTTCGGGAAGCATTACATCATTCTATTCTGATAGTATTTTTAGCTTTGTTCTCTGTGATATTTAATTACACACAAGGGTGTACCACACAGGGATGCTGAGTCGAACAGCACAGACTCAGAGGTTCGGGGAACGTGAGAGGTAAGAGAAGAGGCTGACGAGGTTGGGGCTGGCATGCGTCAGAGAGGGAGCGGTTTTCATGAGGAACGAAATGCCAGTTCGTTTTTCTCTGTACTTGGTTCCCCGGCGCGGCCCAGATGGACCCCCACATCTCAAGCTGGGCTGGGCTCACGTCGAGATGCTGGCTACACGTTAATTGTCAACGCTCTGTCAGATAACGATCACGATGACAGCAACAACAAAGATAATCAAATCAAATTTACATCCGTCACATCTGTGCCCGGCCCCCTGCTAAGCGTTCTTCACGGAGTACCTCACATGAGTGCTTTTATTACAACTGCTTTACAGATAAGGAAATTGAGGCCCGAAATGAAGAGCTTGTGTGCTCAGGCCATAGGGTGTGGCAGAGTCAAGACTTGAACTGGGGCCCCCTGATGCACGAGTTTGTGCTCTTGGGCCCCTCTACTCTGTGTCCCACCACCCCACCCAAAAAGGCAATCTGAAAGAAGTCTGGAAACAGATTTTCATTTTGGTTATACAGCACCTGGAGGATTCCGGAAAGATTTCCAGTCTAGAGTTTGCCCTCCAAGCATCACCACTGTCCTAATCACCTCACCTTCTCTTGTCTGCTGAGAGGACGTGCACCATCTGTTCTCCTGCGGGAGTCTCCTCGTGTCTGTCCTTCTCCTCCAGTCCCATGGCCACTACCTTTGTCCTGGCCTCATCTCGCCTCTGGATGTTTACCCTCCCCACCATGAAATTTCTACCTAGTTTCATTGTTCCTAGGTTTTCTCTTAAAAACCAGGTCACCTATTCCCACCAGGGAGATCTTTCTAGATCCCTGCTCGGTGGGACAGGCTGCTCTGCTCACTTCAACAACTGTCATGGCTCCTTTTGCTCAGAGGAAGATTCCCAGTCCTTGAGAAGGGCATCCAGACCGACTGCTCTTCACGACCCCATTCTATCGCCTCTAAGTCTCCCTTCTTGGTTCGGCTGCTGTAGGCAGGTGTTTCACTGCTGCCCAAACAAGGTAAGTCATGTTCTCTCCATGACTTTGCTGATCCTTGGTCTCCAGTGCACAGTGGCCTCCTCTCCTTCTGGCTTCTCTGAGCCTTTTTCTGCCCTTGACAGGCCCCAGCCTCTAGGATGCTGTTCCAGCACATTCCATAAAGACCCGTCCCTCTTCTGAACTCCTGGGAGAGCCTACAATTGTGATGTCTTCAGCATCAGTCTTGTTTACTGTGAAATGAGTTCTTAATAATAGCCCTTGCCTCATAGGGTTGAATAAAAAAACAGGATACATGTGATACCTCTTAGCCTAGTACCTGGGACAAAGCCACAAGGCAAGTATTCAATAAATAAAAGATACCATTATTAATAAATGCAAGATACTATTATTAATAATTAAGATTGTCATTTTTATTACTGCATGCATGACTCTTCCATGAGGAATGGATGTCTTGAGAATGGGGCTCAGGTCATGTCGTATCTATCACATGGCCTGAAACACCAGAGATCCTGGGGGACGTTTATGCAGGATGGGCACACAAAGCCTAACCTGAGGGTCAGAGACTTGATGCCACTCTTGGCTCTGCAGGGAACGGGGCGTGTGACCTTAACTTGTCTATTTGGAGTCTATTTGGACTTCATTGGAGTCCTTGGGATGTTTGTACCCCCTCCCTAAGGTTCTCCGTGAACATGCTTCAGATCCAATCCCTGATGGTTGGTTTTCTGTGTTAACTTGGATACCTTCTTTGATCCTCCCTAACCCTCAGTTTTCTGCATCCATAAAATGGAGAGAATGGTTTTGCTTCATGATTGGCTGTGAGGATACACGGTTATTGCTTTTCAGTCAATAGTTGCTCTCATGCTTATTCTCTTATTGCTGGCTAGAGGATAAACACTTGGCTTGTTAATGTTGTTGAGTTAGTTCATTTCCTGGGGCTGCCTTAACCAAGTACAACAGTGTGGGTGTCTTAAACAAAGAAATCCACCATCTTACTGTTATGAAGGCTAGAAATCCGCAGTCAGGGTTGGTTCCTTTGGAGGGCAATAAGGGACACTTCTCGTCTAGCTTTGGGTAGCCTCAGGCATTGGTTTGTAGATGGTGCTTCTGAGATACTGGGGGGTTAGTGCTTCAATATACCTTCTTGGGGATTCACATTGAAAGTGATTAATGGTTGTATTCTCTGGAAAATGCTTTGCTGGAAAAATAACTTGGCATTTCTCAGTGGAAGAGAAAACAACCCCACAACACCCAACGGTGACTCCTCGTTACTCGACTGCCCTCGCCATCTGCAGAAGCTCATTTCACTGGATCAGATGAGTAGAATTAGCTTCGACAGAGATCTCTTTCTTTCCACAGAGTCAGTCCCAGGACCTCTGCCCCTTATGACATTTTCCTCATATACTTTTAGAATTGCAAATCTATCATTTCTGGTTCACGACATTCTTTGCAGAGCCCCCAGGATGGAAATAACACACCAGATCTCAGGCAGTTGGCATTCTTTCTGTTTTTGTTTTGTTTTGTTTTGTTTTTTATAGCACTCTGTAAAACTCTCATGCTGTTTACATGTGATTTATATTCCTCCTGTGATTCCTAAATGGATATAATGAAAACAGATTTAGAATATTAATCTGACATGGTTCAGGCCAGCATGGTCCCATACAGTTTTATTTAGTGGGGATGGTAAAAAATCTGAAAAGATAAAGTGAGAATCAGTCCTTAGTAAATCTTTCTTGCTGGCTCTTAAGACACTGTTCCTGGGAAAGCTGTCCATTGGAGTCCTTGGGATGTTTGTGGAAAATGTAGGTTTCAAGGTCCCACCCACCATTCTGCAAGTTCTAAGTCTTTGGAGGAGGGGTCCTGGGATTTGCATTTCCAATAAGTCCCTCAAACCCCTGTGGTCCTGGCCTACCCTACCTTTGAGAAGTGCCACCCAGAAAAAATGTGGGGTTTTTTGTGTCACATGAGTTCCAGAGCTAGAGTCTGTCCAGGGCTGAAGGTGAGGAGAGCCAGGCAGGTAGTCATGAGGCATGGGGATGAGTGGGTCCCATCTGTTGTGGGGTGGCATCTTCGTGTGGATTTCAGATGGGACAGGGAGGCCTATGAAGGTTGAAGGCACATATACACAACAGCAGGTGAGTTGAGCTGGGGCAGCCAGCTGTGAAGGGGTCCAGCAGCCAGGGAGAGCTGAAGTGGGGTCAGGTGTCTGGGAGGGACCTTACTTCTACCCCTGAGGGCCGCACAGAGAGCAGCTGGGTCTTTGTGTCCCTCCTGGGAAGCTAAGTGAAAACTCAGACCCTGGAGCTGAACCAGCCCCTCTGCATGCTCTGGGAATCTGCATTCTAAAGCTCTCTAGGTGATCTAATGTGACAGTCCCTCTGAACAGCATTTGGGAAGCACAGGGACCATGGAAAGAATGGACTTTGGGAATCAGTGGGTCTGGTGTTGAGTCCTCGCAGTTTGATCTTGACCTAACTCCAGCTGAGCTACGGTTTCTTTATCCGTAAAATGAAAGTACAAATACTTGCTTCTTCTTCTTCTTGTTCTGATCGTTGTGACGATTATGGAGAAGGGACATGACACATTGAGCACAGTTTCTGGCCCACAGTAGGCTCCATGTAGTGGTGGCTCCAAACCTTGTGAGAACTGAGATTCAAAGGATTGGGACAAAGGGTGCCAGTCGCTGGGCATGAGAATCAGCAGGTGGTCTCAGGGATTCGCCTTGGCTCTGATAATACTGGGTCCTGGTTTCTACAGTTGGAACTTGGAAAATACAAGAGCAACTACTATGTCAGGGCTAAAATAATATTTCCCACGCAGGTCTGATGCTGTTGCAAGTATTTTATGAACAATCTATTTTATGAACAGTCAATTACTATTGTTATCTCCATTTTACAGATGAGAAAGCAGAGCCTCAGAGAGAAGTAAGCACGGTCACACAGCCCTGATGTAGCAGCATCGAGCTCTCCAGCTCTGGGTTTTCAACAGCTTTTCCTCCTTAGCTCAGCCAAGGACAAGATCAGAGGGGCCCTTGAACCAAAGTGCTGAGTCTCAAAGTGAGCTGGGCCTTTGGAGAAATGGTCCTGGAGGTTTGCCACCGCATTCTAGATATAAAATCGCACAGCCACCTCATAACAAAGTCAGAAAAGCTGGCATTTTTCTAACAGAAGCTGAGCTGTAATACACATGCCCTATTGCCACCGGCTTGATAAATTCTAAAAGAAAATCCCATAACACAAAATCGTCTTGTCTTGAGAATCCCTTGGCCACTTTCTGTTTCCTTCTTTTGTACGAGTTGACCCCTTTCCTAGGTTACTCAGCACCTCCGAGGGCCTCTCTGGCCACTGTTGTTTCTCCTCTTCTCCTTTGTCTCACTGATTCAGTCCTTATTCATTTGATATGAATCCAAATGTCTGATCAAAATTTCCTCCACCTCGCGCTGGCCTTTGTAAACGTATTTGTTTCCTTCTGAGGGTATTTTCAGACTTTCCGTATTTTGTGACACTCCTCTCTCCCTTTTCTGTACTCCCAGGGCATAGCCTTCAATAGCAGAACAAATCAGTCCTGCTAGCAAGCTGCCAAGTCCTGTGGGCTCCTTGTCAAGGAAAACAGCTGGCCCCATTTCTAATCAACATCTCCCCACAAAATTCTGCTGGGTCACTGAAGGAGACCAGACCAGAATTTGGAACTTTCCAAAGACTTGCCATATATATTGAATGTGAAAAGTTACTTACATTGTCTTTGCGTCAGTCTGATCTGTTTGGGAACCAAGGAGGAGAATCACCCAAGAAGTCACACAGACAGATTCTACCTTTAACGCCTCTGTACATAGAATGGATGATGGTTATCGAAATAATCCAAACCTCTACCACGGTGCAAGAGATATAGCTCGAGAGGCGAGCCGGCAGTCCCGGACCCAAGGGATGGATGACTACAAGTATCAGGACAACTATGAGGGCTATGCCGCCGGTGACGGCTATTACCGTGGCAACGAGTCCAACCCAGAGGAGGACGCACAGAGTGATGTTACAGAGGGCCATGATGAGGACGATGAGATCTATGAGGGCGAGTACCAGGGCATCCCTCACCCAGATGATGTCAAGGCCAAGCAAGCCAAGATGGCGCCCTCCAGGGCAGATGGCCTTAGGGGCCAGGCTGACCTGATGGCGGAGAGGATGGAGGATGAGGAGCAGTTGGCCCACCAGTACGAGAACATCATTGATGAGTGCGGCCATGGGCGTTTCCAGTGGATCCTTTTTTTCGTCTTGGGTTTGGCCCTGATGGCTGATGGAGTGGAGGTGTTCGTGGTGAGTTTTGCCCTGCCCAGTGCAGAGAAGGACATGTGTCTGTCCAGTTCCAAAAAAGGAATGCTTGGTAAGTAGAAATTTCCAAAGATCATTCTCTTTGTGGCGTTAAATTATGAAGGGGAAAGAGCAGTAAAATTTGTATAGCACCTGTCACTATTGGGCACCTGCAGTCTGCCACGATGCCCTTGCAAAGCTCTCACTTTACCTCCATTTGTCTTGAAGGCATTTTTATCTCAGAGAAAATTAATTGGCTCAAGTTTACCCAGGGAATAAGTGTAAGAATTTGCATCCTTGCTCAAGTCTCTCTAACTCTAAAGTTCTTAGTCCTTTTTCCAAGCCTTACTGCCTTTTTGAGGGTGAAACTTCTCTCACCTTCATATTAAACCACCTTCCATATCCAAATGACTAATACATTTTGTGAGTGGTAGGCCAGAAGGCCTCTTCCTCCCAGCTCTCTCTAGAGAATCTGGTGGCATCTGTCCCCAGTTTCTCTTGTATGCAAGTGTTAGTGGGCAGACTGCCTACGTACCTTGGGGATGCACTCTAGGTTGAGGTTACCCCCAGATCCCCTGCTGGCCATTGGGAGCCACGCTGTAAAGCACAGATGGATTCCACAGGATGGAGGACCAGCCCTGCAAATCAGTAATGAGACTGGCACCATGAGAGCCAAGCCTCAGATATTAGGGCCTGAGACAAAGAGGATTTTGTGAAGTTAGAGGGAAGATGGACACCAATGATATGGTGTAGAAGAGATTTACCATAATACAAACAAGGATTTGTCTTGGTCATTTAATGCCTTGGAAACAAACCCATTCTCTAGATGTAGAGTCCATGCAGTTGATTACTTAGCAAACATACAATTATTGAGAACTTACTATGAGTCATGTTCTTAAGAATCCTTAAGAATTCAAAACCTTTCTAGCAACTTACTTCATTTATACAACAATTATTTATTATGTGTATACTGTGTGTCAGTCTCTGTGCTCTGTCCTCAGGGAGAAAATATTGAATCAGATAGACATAGTCCTGACCTCTCAAGGGACTCACACATAGCAGGACAAGTAGGCATTAGCAGACACAGAGAGTCCTTTAATTACTATAGAGATAAGTGCTACAAAATACCTTGTAGGGCTCTCTTCCCCAGGACTCACATTAAAGCAAGGATTGGCAGGGGTGCCTGGTGGTATAATCAGAAGCATCCAACTCTTGGTTACTGCTCCGGTCCTGATCTCAGGGTCCCGATCCCAGGGTTGTGAGATCTTTAGGCTCTGAGCTCAGCCTGGAGTCTAAAGCTACTCTGGATAAGATTGGAATATGAAATAAAGAAAACACCCACAATAGAGAGTTATTCCTGGAAGCTTTTAAAAATTTGTTTAATCCACTTATGTGTAACTAAGGGGCCATTTAAAATGATTAAACTGTGTCATATATGACCAGTAGGGAACTGAAAGAGATTGAGTATGTACAAATAGTAGGAATGACTTAAGGAGCAAAGCTATCACCCGGAGTTTTTAAACACCATTAGAATTTTAGTTGCTTTTTTTTTTTTTTTAAAGATTTTATTTACTTATTTGATAGAGATCAAAGTAGGCAGAGAGGCAGGCAGAGAGAGAGGAGGAAGCAGGCTCCCCGCTGAGCAGAGAGCCCGATGCGGGGCTCGATCCCAGGATCCTGGGATCGTGACCTGAGCCGAAGGCAGAGGCTTTAACCCACTGAGCCACCCAGGTGCCCCTAGTTGCTTTTTTTAAATTGTATTTTTATTTAAAAATTCTGCTGTGTGCTTTTAAGTTTGAATCCTTTTTTTTTTTTTTTTTTTGGTAAAGGCAAAAAACAAAACAAACCCAAGCCCCAAACCAAACCATGCAGTCCCCAGTTGATCTAAACATTTGCAAGCCCTTAATTTGCTTTGTGGTATTCTCAACTGACACCCTGGGTCCCTGTTAGGCCAAGTTGGCAATGTCAGCAACGATTTCATGCCCTCTTGGTCTCGCTGCCACCCCGCTGCTTGGCAGCCTCATTAACAGAGCTGTGGTATGGTTGGAGCTCCCAATGGCTCCCAGGGCAAATGCTGGGAGTTGAGGGAATGTGGTTCTAATCTGGAGAGCTCGTATTTGTGCAATTTTTCTTTCGGGGCTTGCCAAGAAGACTCTATGACTCAGCCCGAGGGCAGGCAGGCTACCTGAGCAGAGACGGACTTCCTATGCAATTATGGGCGCACCCCCCCGCCCGCCCCGTGTGGTCAAGGAAATGGATCCAGGGCTGTAGATGATGGGAAGGTCTCCAGGGGCCGGCATTTTCACACACTGCTTCATTTGACCTTCAGGGTCACCATAGTGATTAGAGGAGTTTCTCCCCATTTGTACATGTCAGGAAATAGGCTCAGAGATCTATATTCTAGGTCACACAGTAATTGCTAGAGCTGGGATTTCAAACCAGGTTTGTCTGATTTCAAATCTTCCCTCATCCTACTCCACCATCCTGCCTTTCTCCCCTACAAGGTCTTTGGAAAAGAGGTTGTGCCATGGGGCAGGACTTCATTCCATGTCATCAAGCACTGTGTAGATTGTTTAGAGGACCATAGGTTACTTCCAACAGAGAGGTGGCATGGTGTGAGAAATGATGCTGTGGGCGCTGGAGTCTGGCCACGAGGCTTTGGCCACTGGCTATGTCATTGATCAGTTAGTGACCTTGGGCAAGTCATAAATTCTCTGAGTTTCCCATAGATACAATAAAGGGAAAGCATTTTTTTTTCTTTTTTTTTTGTGAGGACTGAATGAGATAAAGCTGGTAAAGCAGCCAGCACTGCACAAAGCCTAAACAACTCTTAGGTCTTGCTATTTTGTATCCTGACATTCTCCTTCCCTGCATTTGTGACGTTATAGTTGCAGTGACGTAATGGAGCTCCATGCACCCTGGAGTTTGAGTCCTTGGGTTTGGGTCCTTGCTCTGCTAATTCTTAGGAGGGTGATTTGAGAAAAGTGGTTTAGTTTTTCTGTGCCTTGGTTTCCTTGTCTGCAAAATGGAGATGACAACGGGATTTACTTTATAGAGTATTGAGAGGATTCAATGAGTTCTATGCATTTAACTTGCCTAAAACAGGGCTTGCATATAATTGATGCTCAAGATATCTTCATTGTTGTTGTTATTATTATTATCATTTATTATATGGTTGTTATTATACTAACCTGATGGCTTGGTAATGATAAACCACCTAAATTCACAGCTAGATCTTCTCAGTTGATGACATTGCATATTTTTTCAGGCCAAATTATTTTTTGCAGACTTTTAAGGTCAAGCTGCCTTACATTGGTTGGTGACAAGGCTTCCTCTCTTCTGTGCTAGCCTAGTTCTTTGTCTTTTTCCTTCCCTCTGTGTGTGTGTGTGTGTGTGTGTGTGTGTGTGTGTGCGCATCTGCATGCTAGTGTGTGTTTATGACTTAATTTTTTGAGAGCAGTTTTAGGTTCACAGCCCAATTGAGAGGAAGGTACAGAGATGTCCTGCATGGCTCTGCCCCTACACATACCTAGTCTCCCCCCATGACCAGTATAGCCCCCCTACCAGAGTGATACATTTGTTATAATTGTTTAACCTATGTGGACATATCCTTATCACCCAAAACTTGTATTTGACTTTCAGTTTAGGGCTCACTCTTGGTGTTATGCAGTCAATGCATTTGGAAGAATGCACAATGACATGTGTCCATTATTATAGTATCATGCAAGGTAGTTTCATTGCCCTAAAAATTCCTCTGTTCTCTACCCATTCAGCCCTTTCCCAACTCCAATCCCTGGAAACCACTGATTTTTTTTTTTTAAATTGTCTCCGTAAGGTGGTGCCTTTTCCAGAATATTCTATAGTCAGATAATACAGGATGGAGCCTTTTCACAGTGGTTTCTTTCAATTAGTAATGTGCATTTAAATTTGCCTCATGTCCTTTCATGGATTGATAGCTCATGTCTTTTTAGTATTGATTACGATCCCACTGTCAGGATGTACTGCAATTTTGGGATCGACTTATTTTATCCATTCACCTATGAAAGGTGTCTTGGTTGCTTCCAAGCTTTGGCAACTAGAATAAAACTGCTATAAACATCTGCATGTAGATTTTTGTGTGGACCAAGGTTTTCAACTCCTTTGGATAAATGCGATTGGTGGATCATATGATGAGAATACGTCTGGTTTTATAAGAAACTGCCAAACTGTCTGTCAAAGTGGCTCTACCACTTTGATTCCCACCAACAGTGAATGAGACCTCCTGTAGCTCCACGCTCTAGCTAGCATTGGGCACTGTTGGTGTTCTGTTTTCTGGCCATTCTTGTAGATGTGTCTCCTTGTTGTTTCAATTTGACTTTCCTGAGGACACACCATGTGGAACATCTTTTCACACACTTGTTTACCAAGTATGTATCTTCTTCTGTGAGTGTCTGTTAAGGTGACTGGCCCATTTTTGAAATTAGGTCATTTCCTTCTTGTTGAGTTTTAAGGGTTCTTTGCACGTTTCAGATAACAGTCCCTTATCGAGATGTGTCTTTTGCAAAAATTTTCTCCCAACCTGTGACTTGTCTTCTCATTCTCTTCTTGACTCTCTCCTGAGCTTTTAGAAAGATGAGAGTTGAGCTCCTTCAAGTGCTGCGTTTTAGTGGGTCGCTCATCTAGAACTGTCTCACTTGGGGAAGAAAAAGTCTGTGAAAATGTTGTTAGCATTGAAGGCTCTGCTCTGTTTGGTATCAAGTGGTCATTTTCCTTCAACACGAGGAGAATGCATTAATTTGTTAATGAAAATATTCCTTGGGGCATGTGAGTGGCTCAGTGGGTTAAAGCCTCTGCCTTCGACTCAGGTCATGATCTCAGGGTCCTGGGATTGAGCCCTACATTGGGCTCTCTGCTCGGCGGGGAGCCTGCTTCCTTTTCCCTGTCTCTCTCTCTCTCTGCTGTCTCTCCGCCTACTTGTGATCTCTGTCAAATAAATAAATAATATCTTTTTTAAAAAAAAGAAAATCTTCCTTCGTTATTATTTTTAGAACTACTGAATATTATCACGTGCCTGGGATCCCTCTGCTCAATGGCCACACAAAGCCCGCGAGTCATAGTACTGAGTGAATTTTGTTCTTTTATATATGTGTGCTGACTTATTAGCATTATTATGTGAAGGGTAACTTGGTAGCTTACTATCAAACAAGAAGGAAAACTCTGCATACTACTTTTTGGGCTTAAGGAATATTTTTTATGGAATAAAACTACTTTGTTTTCAAAACCACATCTTCCTTACGAACAGTATATCAAAGAAGATCAATGCAAGGCCAGGGCTTTCAGTAACTCCTTGTTTTCAGAATGTGGTTCAGAACATTTTGAGGATAGATGAGTCTATCAAGGCCTGTCCACACGCCGTGGGACAGAGCGAAATGCTTTTATTTTTTTGACGTCCACTTAAAAAAGTTAAAAATTAGGGAGGGGGCAGATATGCAATACTTAATGTCCAACTGTACCATGTATATAATTAAATTTATTTTTTTGCAGTTTTACATTCTGCTTTTTTTTAAAGATTTAAATTCAATTAGCCAACATAGAGTACATCCTTAGTTTTTGGTGTAGTGTTCAATGGTTCATTAGTTGCGTGTAACACCCAGTGCTCTGCTTTTTTTTTTAATGCAAGGGTAGTTGACACAGATCAATGAGTTTTATTCTAAAGGCAGAACTGGAGCTCATGCAAGAGATATGAAATATAAAACAGCACAGGGGAACTTGAAATGCCACATCCAATATTATCCCTCTGGCCCAAATATGAAGAAAACAAAGACCGTGTAAAGACTGGAGCCTGAGATCAGGCTGCTCTGAAGTCTTTCTTTGAGATTCCATGCTCTTACGTGATTGACGAATGAATTCACATTTCTTTTTAATGCCCTTTCAGCTCACATGGAGGTATTTTCCAGTTATATGTGAAAAATCATTCAAAGGAATGACATTAAATGTAGGTAGTTCAGGATTGTGTTTGGTGTTTTCAAAGGACACCCGCTTGTTGGCATCTAAATGCACCCGCTTGCATTTAGTACTGGTGACACGTAGGGCAAACCAATGGCATCCTCCTTTGCCTGCATTGGGTCCACTGACGCCAGTGTTTCTGTACAATTGCAAAAATACTCCTTAAGCTGGTGGATTTACGGTGGACCCTTCCCAGCTTCCTGCTGACTAAAAGAAAGAGAGTCCCATGGAAATTACAACAGGAGTGAATGGGGGAAATTCCCAAGTAAACGGACATACTTATTACAGATGGAGAGGAAGTTGCAGGGTTGGGCATGGGCTCAGTATGTGAGTAGCCCAATCCCTGTAAAAGTATATAAAGCCTTTGATATCAGGGGTCCAATCAAGGATTGGACCTTGCCTAGTATGGATCTTTCACAGAATCGTCATGGGCTTTGTTCTGGCTGTATATTGCTGCACATCAAACAAACAAACAAACAAACAAACAAACCTTGTAGAACCTTTCTTCCTTGTAGAAACAAAACCTTCACATGATTTTCTTTGCTAATGAACCCGCCGTCTGGGCAGACATCTGGCCTCTGCTCTACTTGTCATTACCAGGGGCAACCAGAAGGTGGAGCTGGAATCATCTGAAGGCGTGGCTGGTGCCAGCTGGGGGCTGTTTGTGTTCTATGGTCTCTCTACACCAACATAGTAGCTTTTTTTTTTTTTTTTTAAGATTTTATTTATTTGACAGGCAGAGATTACAAGTAGGCTGAGAGGCAGGCAGAGAGAGAGAGAGGAGGAAGCAGGTTCCCTGCTGAGCAGAGAGCCCGATGCGGGGCTCGATCCCAGGACCCTGGGATCATGACCTGAGCCGAAGGCAGAGGCTTTAACCCACTGAGCCACGCAGGCGCCCCAACATAGTAGCTTTTAAGACAGCTAGATTTCATCCTTGTTGGCTCAGGGTGGCCAAGGTGCCTATTCTGAGAGAGAGAGACAAGCAAAAGCCATACATTTAAGTTTTTTATTTAAATTCTCGTCATTTAACATACAGTGTAGTTGAGTTTCAGGTGTGTGATATGGTGATTCAACACTTGCATGTGACCCCCGGTGCTCATCAAGACAAGTGCTCTCCTTCATGCTCGACCCCGATTTCAGCCATCCTCCTACCCGCCTCCATTCTGGTCACCGTGGGTGTGTGCTCTATAGTTAAGAGTCTGATTCTTGGTTTGCCTCTGTCTTCTCTTTTTTTCCCTTTCCTCATTTTTTTTTCTTAAATTCCACATATGAGTGAAATCATGTGGTTATTTGTCTTTCTCTGACTGACTCACTTCACTTAGTTTAATACTCTCCAGATCCATCCATGTCATTGCAAATGACAAGATTTCATCCTTTTTATGACTGAGTAATATTCCTGTGTGTGTCTATCGCTGAGTCAAAGGGATACATATGCCCCCATGTTTATATATCAGCATTATCTGCAATAGCCAAATTATGGAAGCAGCCCAATTGTCCACTAATTGATGACTGGATAAAGAAGATGTGAGATATGTAGCCCCACACACACACACACACACACACATACACACATACATGCACACACACATACAGACATACATTTGTGTGTCTGTATGTGTGTGTGTGTGTATCCACATTGGTTTTTTGTGACAAAGTCTGAGAAGGTAGGCAGTGTTACTTCCTCTGCATTCTATTTGTTGAGGCCGTCATAAAGACCTTCTTCATTTCAAGAGGGAGGGGAAATAGATCCTATCTCCTGATGGGGGAGTGAGAAGGTTTTGGAAAGCAGGGAGAAGGAGGGACCAGAAATATTGCTAAGCCATATTGTGCGGTACAGTCAGAGACTGTGTTTTTTTTTTTTTTTTTTTGAGAGACTTATTTATTTATTTATTTGAGAGAAAGAGAGAGAGAGAGCATAAGGGGGAGGGTCGAAGGGAGAAGCAGACTCCCTGCTCAGCGGGAAGCCCGATGTGGGACTCAATCAAGGACCCTGGGATCATGACCTGATCCAAAGGCAGATGCTTAGCCAACTGAGCCACCCAGGTGCCCCAGCAACTGTCTGTTTTAAACCAGTCCTCTGGGTGGTCCCTCTCAACAGTACACACAATTGCCATTTAGGGGCTAGATAATTCTTTGCTCTGGAGCCCTGCCCTGGGCATTCAAGGCTGTTAGCAGGATCCCGGGCCTTGACCCCGTCAGATGCCCAAAGCACCCAGCTCCCACTTACGACAACCGAAAGTATATCCAGATGTGGCCAAGGGTCCCCCAGGGAGGGGTGCAGTGGGGTGGGTGGGAGGGAGGGAATGGGCTCCAGCCGAGAACCACTTCTAGACAAGCATGCTCAGCCCCGGCTGCCCCTGAGGTCACCTGCGGAGCTATTACACAGGCCCTGCTCGAGAATAATTCGGTCAGAATCTCTGTGGGTGGGGTGTGGGCGCAGGCATTTGCTAACAGCTTCCTGGTGATTCCGGGTGCAGCCAGGTTCCAGAACTAAGCATTTTACAGACTCTCAGACGTAGTGGGAGCTGCTGAGAGATAAGGGTTTTTGCTTATGGTTCTCAGTAGAAACTGTCCCTGAAAGGCTTCCTTCTTGTGTTTGTGATGAGAGCTGGGATGATCTCCTGCACCTCGGTCAGCACGAGAAAACGGGGTTGCACCCGAAAATCACGTTTCCTGTTGCACAGTGCTTTACAGATTTTTTTTTAAAGATTTTTATTTTTATTTATTTATTATTTTATATATTTTTATTTATTTATTTGACAGACAGAGATCACAAGTAGGCAGAGAGGCAGGCAGAGAGAGAGAAGGAAGCAGGCTCCCCGTAGAGCAGAGAGCCCAATGTGGAGCTTGATCCCAGGACCCTGAGATCATGACCTGAGCTGAAGGCAGAGGCTTTAACCCACTGAGCCACCCAGGCACCCCATTGTGCTTTACAAATCTTTAGTGGTGTTCATGGATACTCTGAATTTTAAATGACCCCATGAGATGGCCAGTGCAATAATCCCCCATTTACATGATGAGCAAAATGAGGTTGGAGATGCCTCCTGCTGGGCTGTTCAGTTCCTAAAGCCATTTTCCTGTCTTGTTTGTCAGTCACTGCCACTCATCTTCACCGGGGGTTACTCTCCAGTGATGAGGCTGGGCAGTTATTTTCTCTTGCACAGGTGTATCCAGAGCCAAAGGAGAACCGGTGCTAAAAATTCAGTTATTTCCCAGTGCCTGGTACAACCTCTGTGACCTTTCTTCTCATCTGAAAGCCAATCATAATTGCTCCCACCAAGGGCTATAATCTGATAATATAACTTCCCTTGCAACCATTCTGGACTAGGCCTTTTCTGTATGACATTTCTCATCCTTAGAGGAACCTGCAAGGAAAGCATTGCTTTCAGCATTTTATAGTTGGGAAAAGTTAGGCTCCAAGAGATTGAAGTAACTTGTCATAAGTAGTTAGTAATACTACCATTACTACTAACCACTCAAATCCTATCCAGAACTTGAAACCAATGATTAGGTCTGACTTCAAAGTCTATTGCTTCTCCATTCCTTTGCTGTCCCATCCTTGGAAGTTGATTCTAGGTGCCGTTAACCTTAAAAAATCCTTTTAAATGAAATACATCATTCCAGTACAATGCAAGCATGGGGTCCCCATGGGAGTGCTGGAGTGGGGTACATAGCCCCTCTCTGTAGGTGAGAGCAGGATGTAGTCCATGTCCCAACCAGCTGCACCAGAAAGGCAGGTGCAGACTTTTTGGGGATTCACAGCAGCCCCTGAGGCATAGGCCATCAACCCAAGTAGACTGTCCAGAGAGTGAGGAGCCATGCTGCCCTCCTGTATTAGGTCATGGAAAGGCTCCCAGGGAACGATCCTTCACCCTGTAGAGACCAGAGCAGCAGAGAAAAGAACTCCCCCATACCCGCACTGCCAAGAAGCATGTCCGAAATGGAGTTCATAACTGCTCAACTAAAATGGTCCTCTGTAGGGGCTCCTGGGTGGCTCAGTGGGTCAAAATGGTCCTTTGTAGGCCAGTGGTTGTAAAAATCCCTCTTTATTTATAAATCATGGGCGGCACAAGCCCAGATGAGCTGGCTTTCATTTTGCGGAGCATTGTTTCAGTTTCCAGAAAAAGTCTCAAATAGTAGCCCGGCAGGGATGAGGGAAGGGAGCGTCAGGTGGGTGGTCCTGGGCTTGTAATCACGTCTGACATGCCCCATGGGGTCCACTGAACGGACGGAACGTGGACACTTTCTACTCCATGGGGGTAGCTGGGGCTGCGCGAATGTGCTGAGTGAGCATGTTCTGTTTCACTGCTGGCGTTTTTGCGGACTCAGAGTCTGCTGGGGATAGGCAGGAGATGACCCAGAGAAGTTTTATCCTCTTGGCCCCTCTGCCTCACCAATCCAGAAAGGGAAGTCCCAGAAAAGGAAGGGTCATCCTTGAAAGGAGATATGATGACAGATTATAAGGCATAAGCCATTAATGATAACACCATGGAGTCCTCTAATATTAGAAGTGAAAGGACAAAGGAATACTCGTCTCTAACCAGAGGAAACTGAGCCCCAAGAGCGGGTGAGTTGGTCAAGGTCAGACACGCAGAGAGTGGGGCCTGGGTCCCCTGACATCTGGCACAGAGCTCTTTGCTTTATACCAGGTTGTCTTGTCTTTCGCTCTTAAGGAAGACTGTGTAAATCAATCAGATGATCTTTTATTTATGATCTTTTTTTGTTAGGAGGCAGTATGTATCTTGGATGCATTCAGTTGCTGACAGCAATGGCTTTGAATCGTAGAGATGTTTATTTACGTATCAAGAATTCCCAGACTGGGTGGACCTAGGCGTGGGTCCGTGGTTCACTAATGTCCGCGCATAAGGCCCGGCATCTCTTGTCATTCTCCTTCCCTTTCCCTCATGGTCACAAGGCGATCCCTGAAGCTTGAAGCGCCCCCTCCTCCCATGCTGGCTTGGCAAACAGAAAGTAAGAGACGGTGGCAAAAAAGTGCTTTTTCTGCTTTTATTAGGCACAAAAATATTGCCCAGAAGGCTCTGACAAATATCCCCATATGTCTTATCTCTTTCCCTGAATAAACCACTGGCGAGAGGAATCGGATGAAGATGGCCATCTTAAATTAACTATGATCGACTCCCTAAGGTTGAGTATGTACGTAGGGGAGCAATTTCTCTAGCATATTTTAATACCCAAAGGCCCCTTCTTCTGTCTCCAGCTCACTCTGTGGAGTTCTCCAGTCCTACTGATGTTCAGCCTTGAGGACCCCTTCTAGTTTTTTTGCTGTCTGCCCCTCTTCCCCCACTGGTCCTTCCAAGTCTCTGCTATTGGCTTCTCTTCATCTTTCTGGCCCTTAAACACTGGAACATTTCAGTACTCGGTCCTGGGATTTCTTCTCTGTCGACCTTTCTTTGGAGGTTCTGGTCATCCCTGCTTGAAATACCATCCATTCTCTTGACTCCACTTTTAAACCCATCCAGAATCCGCCACTTCTTACCCCTCTCGCTGCTACCTGCCACCCCGGGCCCATGCTGTCAGCATTGCTCCCTTGGAATGTAGTCCATGGCCTTCTTACTGGCCTGATTCCACCTTTGAAAGGAGAATCACTATGAATGGGTGATCAGGGAAGGCCTCTCGGAGCCTGGGGCTGGAGTATGAGAAGAGGTCACCCATGTGAAGATATGAATAAAGAACATAGGAAGTGGAACAACAACAACAACAAAAAAAAACAGTGTGAAACTCCACAGTGAGAAAGAGCTTTGGGGCGCCTGGGTGGCTTAGTCGGGTAAGCCGCTGCCTTCGGCTCAGGTCATGATGAGTTTTGCATCGGGCTCCCTGCTCAGTGGAGTCTGCTTCTCCCTCTCCCTCTGCCTGCCTCTCTCTGCCTACTTGTGCTCTCTGTCTCTTTGTCAAATAAATAAATAAAATCTTAAACAACAACAACAACAACAACAACAACAAAACCCAGAGCATTGAGTAGTACTATCCAGGGGGTAATTGATACCCAATAAAAAGGCAAATGCCAAATTAAGGCAAGTTGCCATAGGAATAGAAAAATGAAGAGATCTGAACCACGAGAAACATTTTATTTTAATGAAAATATAAATATTCACATTCCTAACGTTCTACTAAAACCTGTATAGCTCTCTTGCCATACAGGCTTCTCAAACACTGGAGGAAAATAATTGCTTTGCCGCTAAAGTGCTTTTTTTTCTTTCTTTCTTTTTTTATTGTGTTATGTTAGTCACCATGCAGTACATCATTAGTTTTTGAGGTAGTTTTCCAAGATTCAGGGTCACGGTTAACACCCAGTGCTCCCTGCAATATATGCTCTTCTTAATACCCACCACCAGACTCACCCACCCCCCACTCCCCTCCCTTCCAAAACCCTCAGTTTGTTTCTCGGAGTCCACAGTCTCTCGTGGTTCGTCTCCCCCTCCGATTTCCCCCAATTCACTTTTCCTTTCCTCCTTCTAATGTCCTCCGTGTTATTCCTTATGCTCCACAAGTAAGTGAAACTGTATGATAACTGACTTTCTCTATTTAACTTATTTCACTCAGCATAATCTCCTCTAGTCCCATCCATGTTGATACAAAAGTTAGATATTCGTCCTTTCTGATGGCTGAGTAATATTCCATTATATATATGGACCATATCTTCTTTATCCATTCATCTGTTGAAGGGCTTCTGGGCTCTTTCCACAGTTTGGCTATTGTGGACATTGCTGCTATGAACATTGGGGTACAGAGGGTCTTCTTTTCACTACATCTGTATCTTTGGGGCAAATACCCAGTAGTGCAATTGCAGGGTCATAGGGAAGCTCTATTTTCAATTTCTTAAGGAATCTCCACACTGTTTTCGAAAGTGGCTGCGCCAAATTTGCATTCCCACCAGCAGTGTAAGAGGGTTCCCCTTTCTCCACATTGCCTCCAACACATGTTGTTTGCTGTCTTGTTAATTTTGTCCTTTCTAACTGGTGTAAGGTGGTATCTCAATGTGGTTTTGACTTGAATCTCCTCTAATAAAGATGAACATTTTTTTTCATGTGTCTGTTAGCTATTTGTATGTCTTCATTGGAGAAGTGTCTGTTCATGTTTTCTGCCCATTTTTTGACTTGATTATGTTTTTTGGGTGTTGAGTTTAAGAAGTTGTTTATAGATCTTGGATATCATTCCTTTGTGCTGCTAAAGTGTTTTATAAAGCAAAGAATTTTATTTAGAAATCCAGATTTTTCTCCAGATTTTTCTGCTTTTTAAAATCCTTAAAACAGCATCCATATTACATAACACAGCAGTTGGCTAACATTGGATATGGCTGCTCCCTTTAGATGGGCATGTTTTCCTTACTAGGTGTGCCTGGCTGACTATCCTCACTTCCTGACCTGGCCCCTGGAGGCTTCTGATTTTGCAATCCTTGAGTCAGGCAGTGAAAAGATTTAATCATTTTAGATATTTGAGAGGATTCACAAGTCTCCACTAAGTATAGTCACATAAGGCCTTTATTTAAAGCAAAGGATGCAGGAAGACCATATAGGCAAGCACTGGGGATTTAAGAGACATTCAGGCACTCTCTGCAGGGTCCTCCTCATTCCCATATAGACCTGCCTCCATATTGAATCACCAAGATCTGTTCAAGAAATCTTCACTCTGTGAGAACTCAAGGCTGAAATTCCCCCAGGGGCCCTTTGGTCTCGTGATCAAGCCGGGATGACCAACCAGTTATACCACTGAAAACCATCAGTAAACTGGTTCAAGGGGTTGCCAGGGGAGTTTCAGACTTAAAAGAGCTTGTCACAAATACCATTGCCCCTATCTTGCCCAAAAGTCAGAGCCAGATATCCAGGTGTTTCCAGAGATGAAAATAGATCTTTTCCAGGCTGGCTGCAAATCAACTCTATTCTAACATAGAAGATAGTATCCTTTGAAGACAAGGTGGCCCAGTTTGGTGCAGAGTGATTGTACCAAAAAAGGCAACTAAGTTCTGGAAGATCTGGGTTGACTTTAGCCAATAACAAGCTGCATAGTGTTCTGATCCCTTGGTGTGACACTCAGCCCTACCCTTGTCCCACTCTTCATCTGCCTCTTCCAAGACAGCCAAGTTCACCCATCACCCTCTTCCCATGTATCAGCTTGCCAGAGTTCTTGCTTCTTCCCTTCTCTGGCCCTTGCCCTGATCCACCACTCCCCATTTCCCTACCTCTTTATTTCCATTAGATTGTGAGTTTTTTGAAAGCAGAGGGCTAGGATTTATTTATGTTTATGGCCCTATTCCAGGTTCCCTGACATGTAGAGAATGGGGCTTAATAAATTTCCTTGCAAAGACTTGGGTTTTCTCTCCTGATCTCTTATCATCTACTCCTTTCTCAGCCTCTGGCTCTTGGCTGTTCTCCATAACTGGCTTTATTATGATTCTCCTGGACTGGTCCACGCTCTAGAAATGACCACAGTGGCAGCCCTGACATGGTCTTTAATGGAATGGCCAAGGGATCGTTGAGTCTCGCTGGGTCATGATCATATTTGAGATGTGCACAGTACTAGGACAGCTGTCAGAGATGTCATACCTCTAAAGCCATACCACCTGGCTTTAGCCCAGGTGACACCCTCCATCACCAACCTCACCTCCTCTCACCTGCTGTGGGAGGTACCTGAAGGGAAGCTTTGCTTTTCTAAGAGATCTCTACTGTGGTAGTATGTGAACAAGGCAATTTCAAGATTCTCACAGTATTCTTAGGAAATGCTTCTTGATGCTTCTTGTTTCCATGTGAGAGAAGATTGAGGGAAGTACCAGGTACCACTTTGCCCCAGGGCTAGTGGACAGAAACCTTACTAAGAACTTGAATCCTTTCTTTGCCCTTGCTCCCACCATGGTTGTGGGCCTGTCTTCCACTCACCAAAGACATGGCTGGGGATCTGAGGCCTGGCCTCCTTACGGGCTCATGGTTTGGCCCAGAATATTGCCTCGTGGCTTAAGCTTGGTCACACAGCACTAGGATGGTAAAGTCACCAGGCTGCCTTGTAGGGTCTTTATTTCCCATAAGTATGGTTGAAGAGAGAGCCCTTTCCTGATTTAAGGTCCTCCCCTTACACAATGTTGTTAAAGCAAGGGGCTCTGTTCCTCGGACTCCCCAGTCTGTCTGCAGACTTCCATCTTTGGACTTGTTGGTCTTACACAGAACCCAGAATTTTCAGAAGGGGTAATTCTGCTCTACTCATAGGGCTGTGGCCTCTCCTGAGCTGAAGGCCAGATGTGAGAGAGTGTGGTGTATCCTCAGCAGAGTGACAAATGTCTTATCCAACCCAAGTGTCCCTGAATAGTCCTGGTGTATTTTCTCTTGGGGGTTACTCTGTAATCTGGGTCATTGATGAGTCACTCACCTGCAAGCATGGATTTCTTCCATCAGATGTCAGAAAGCTTAGATATTTTAAAATATTTTTTAAGATTTTATTTATTTGTTTGATAGACAGAGATCACAAGTAGGCAAAGAGGCAGGCAGAGAGAGAGGGGGAAGCAGGGTCCCTGCTGAGGAGAGAGCCTGATGCAGGGCTCGATCCCAGGACCCTGAGATCATGACCTGAGTGAAGGCAGAGGCTTTAACCCATTGAGCCACCCAGGCGCCCCTTAGATATTTTACATAATTATGGCCAGAGAGGAAAATTCTCAATCTCAATTTCTTCATCTGTTAAATCAAGATATTAACACTCCTCTCACACTGTTGGAATGGCAATTTAAAATCATTACCTAAAAAAAAAATAAAAAAATAAAAAATAAAATAAAATAAAATAAAATCATTACCTATGTCACCTACTATATAAATACTTAGCATGTAGTGAACCTAAACAGATACTAGTTCCTTTGTCCCTTCCTTTCTCCTCCATGTGTTCGTTTCTAAATAAATATGTTATATGAGATTTGGGGAAGAGTCCCAGCTTTCAATAGTTTAGGAAAGTTAACCTGCTTCCAAAGATTCACTCACTTGAGCTTATTAGACACAAAAAGTACTAGAAAAGTCCAACATCATGATTGCCAGATTGGTTTTTACTTTACAAATTATTAAAGCCAAACCTTTTTTTGTGCCAAGTACCTGGATCCAAAAAAAGGTGTTTCTTCATCCCAGAAGTTTTCCAAACATCCACATGTCGTACACACCCAGCACTGGGCTGACTTCACCTAATGCATCTGATCACACGGAGGTGTGCAGATAGATAACCTGATGGTCTTCCGTTACTCAATACCCAAGTGAGACTTCACTAGGGGATTCCTGTATACATTAAACCTTTAGCACATTAACCTCCCAGGCCCTAGTCCAAAAAAATATTGCCCTTTAAAAAGGTATATTTGGGGGGGCGCCTGGGTGGCTCAGTGGCTTAAAGCCTCTGCCTTCGGCTCAGGTCATGATCCCAGGGTCCTGAGATCGAGTCCCACCTCGGGCTCTCTGCTCAGCAGGGAGACTGCTTCCCTTCTGCTCTCTGCCTGCCTCTCTGTCTACTTGTAATCCCTGTCTGTCAAATAAATAAATAAATAAATAAATAAATAAATAAATAAATAAAATCTTTAAAAAAAGGTATATTTGGCTGAATAATAAAGAAATGGAATGGCGATAGTTCACTTGGGAGGTACTGATTTTGAACCCTACAAAGCACAGTCCAATAAATGAGTGGTTGTAGGGAAAGAAAGCTTAGAATACTCCCAGGATAATTAATGCATTTAATTTCTATGTATTCAAGCAAAAAAAAAAAAAGTTAGAACTGACTTCTTTGTCTTTGGTTAATTGTGTACTTCATCTGTTGCCTCTGATGCAAAATGTAAATGCTTTGCGTCCACATGAAAAGCATCTCTAGAGATGGCAAGAGGTCGATATATATATGAGCTCTTGGGAAAGAACTCTGGCATCGTGTCTCAGGGGCCACAAACTCACTGAGCCCTTTTGACCTCATGAGTTCATTTCTTGGAATCAATCCTGCACAAATGACCAGCAAGGTGGACAAGGACACAAAGGACACAAAGATATCCGTTGTGGAGTTATTTATCAAACGGAAAAACTTCCAGTACAGTTTAGTCTCAGCCAGGTAAACAGAATATGCCCTTGTAGGTAGACAGGTAGAAACACAAAGACCAACACAGGCTGTAACAACACCTTGGGGTGGACAGTTTTTGCGTTCACTTTTCTACTTTTTTATTTTTCAGATTTTTCTATAGTGATTATGAATTCTTATATTTATTTCTCGAATGAATTTTAACGGCGTGCTTACCGTGTGCCAGCCTCTGAGCTGGACGCTGAAGACACAGAGAGAATTTCACTCGAACAAAACTAACACAGTCCCTTCCTCCAGGAGTCTGTGGTCTGAGGGATTGGACCGATGTTGCTATATAATAGCAAACAGGCAGATGTGCTAGGAAGGAGGGAACAATATATTGCTGAAGGACCAGCAGGGAGGGCAGAATTTCCTTTGGAACAGGGGTTCTGGAAACTATGGCCCGTTTTTGTACCTTTTTAAAGGATTATGAAAAGAATAAAAGGAAGAAGACGACTTCGCAGAGACCACAAGTACACTATTGACAAGTGAACTATATTTTCTCTGCCCCTTTAACAGAAGAAATTGGTTGAGCCCTAGTTTGGAACATCAGGGATGCCTCTCGAAGGAGATGACAATCTGTCAGCTTAAGTATGAGTCAGGAAAAAGAAAAAAAAAATTCCCAGGGAAGTTTTATTAGAGGAAACTTGAAAAATGTTTTAGTAAAAAAAAAAAAAAAAGCCAAAATGCTTTTTATTGGAACCTGGCTCCTGCTTCAGGTACGGAGGAGGGAGGTGCTTTTAAAGGGCATGCTGCTATAAATAAGTTTCTTCTGCTAGTCTCTGTCCTTTCATATATGGTTGGTTTGATTTTAAAATACCACCAACTTATTTTCATTTTTCTTATCCTGTGGCTTTTTGAGGTCTCAGCCGGTTCTCTGCAGCCCTGCTCAGAACCACAGTAGCAACTTTTATTACTTTGTGCATTTACTTTGTGCCGGGTATCGGGCTAGGTACTTTCCATCAGCTGTAATCCCATGTCAGCCTAACAACCCTGCAAGTCCAGCACCTGACTTTTACGAAGAAGGAGCAATGATCAGGGATGCTGAATGGGCTGCACGTGGTCTTGCCGTGGGTAAATCCCGGAGCCCGGACTCACAGCCGGACCATCTTGCTTTCAAGCTCTTCCTCTGTGTGGGTTCCTCTTCCTTCCACGGAGGCATATTTCATTTCCTCTGCGGTGTTATCACGGGTTAAAGCCCTTTTCGCCCTCCCACATCTACCTCCTCCATACACCTCCCACCCCCCTCTGCAAGAAACAGTTTTCGTTTTTAATTTCCTTATAAAGCTCGTGTATTGGGGGGGCATATTGCCAGCGAGGTTGTGGAGTGGAACTGAAAAATGATAGGGTTTCCAGTTTTCTAGCTAGTCCCTTATCTGCTTCGTGCTAAAGTAATTTTTGATAACTCCATTGCATTTCAATTATCCAAATTTATTGTCTTAATTTCCTCTGCTAAAGACAGATTTTAAATGAGTTTAATAGAACAGCCATTTCAGAGGCATTGTTAATTTTATATCTCTCTTCTCTTCTCTGCGGATCTGCCCTTTTCCCTCCCATCTTCCTTGTCGGAGCCTGCCAACAAGTGCAGAGGAGAAAAACCTTCTTCCCTCGGCTCTTCCAGGCTGCAGACCCTGTGAATTAAACTGACAAAAGACAGATTAACAAGATAAAAGCAGTTTATAAGCACATGCAGTGCCCAGACACAGGAGTCATTCAAAGGGATGGCTAAGACTTTGGGCTTACCAACTTCACGAAGAGCAGTACATTTGTAGGGAAGGAAGGAGATGAAGGAAAGGGTTGGTAGGATTCCCTGAGTGGCGAACGGGGCAAACTCACAGAAGACAAGGTTGTTTAGGAAGGATTGTTCTGTGGGTCCCTCTTGGTGCTGTCTCTGGGCTGGTAAGTGCCTGCAGTGATTAAAAGCCTAAGCCTGCTTTTAGGCATATGTGCAGGAGGGCAGAGAGCTTTCCCTTGGGTCTGCTGTTTCTCAACCGCCTTCAGCTCAAAATAAACCTTAGACCAAAGCAGCACGTTTGGGGGTTGGGGGGGGGAGGCATATTCTGATCCCTTGCAACGTCATTTTGAAGAACTCTTACTGTTTTTTCTAGTTCTTCCTCTGCCTTGGACAGTAGCACCAGGCTCGGGGCCAGGAGCCCAGAAGCATGGTGCCAGCAGCTCCTGAGCCAGCGGGGAGTTTCTAGGAGAGTCTCTGCCCTGATGTGGGGCTCGGCATCCTCAGCTAGTAAAGCGAAGGAGTTGGACTCAATATCCAATCTCTATGCTGCATCAGTTTGCTGACGTGTCTGCCTCGGTCAGGGCGTAGTCAGGAGACACAACTCATAACTAGTTATTGGAACAGAGAGAATTTAATATAAAAAATGATGAGTGGGGTGAGCGCACCGTGTTTATAAAGTACCCCGAGATAGTGAAGGCAAGCAAGCAGCAGCTGCCACCTGGGACTCGGGGAATAAAGGGAAGGGAATGGAATTATCATACCTCATAAGCCCTGAGAAGGGAGCTCACGGAGCTGTAACTCAGATCTCTAGAGAGGGGACCCTGGCTGGCTGGTGTTGGTGTGGGAGAGGAGGGGAGAACAGGATGTGGCTGCTTCTGCTAATTGGATCCAGCCGCTCCCTTGTGGTACTAGGGCATTGCTGCTGCCTGGTGATCAAGGCGGGGGTGGAATTCATGGGAACAGAAAGCACAGGTCTTTCTGTCTCTGTCTCTGTCTCTGTCTCTGTCTCTCTCTCTCTTGTGCCCCCTATTGGCAAGGCCTAGCAGCGCCTGGTGGGCAATGCAAGGTGTTGGTGGACACTAGGGGCTGGAAGGGTAGTTTCGGGGCTGAGTGACGATAGTTTAGTAACTGACACAATGTTCATGGCCAAGATTGCACAATGGAGGCCTAGGAGCTACTTTTGGTCCCTGGCCACATATGGCCCCTAGGCATGTCTCCTGTAGCATTCACGATAGTTTAAATCAAACATGTGTGTCTGGGTTTACTTTTAAACTCTGAACATGTGCTTCCTGTGAAATCCACACAACATCATTGTTCATGATTTATATTTTTAAAAGACAGATGAGTAGGAAGGCAGCTTTGAAATGATCTAGTCTTCTGTTTAGACGTGTGGTGGGAAGGCCCTTAGAGGGTATGAGAATTTCCTCCCAAATCTCACAACCAGCGAAGGAGATTTGGGGGTTCGATGGCTGAGATTCTCATCACTACCCCTTTACTGTGCTTCTAGGAAAATGCATGTGCTATGGCCTCCCGTTGTTCAGAGTGTGGTCCATGGATTGTTAGAAATGCAGAATCTCGGGGCTCCTGGGTGGCTCAGTCGGTTAGGTGTCTGCCTTCGGCTCAGGTCATGATCTCAGGGTCTTGGGATCGAGCCTCATGTCGGGCTCTTTGCTCAGCTGGGAGTCTGCTTTTCCCTCTCCCTCTGCCTCTCTGCCTGCCTCATTTTTTGTCTCACTCATGCTGTCTCTCAAATAAGTAAATAAAATCTAAAAAAAAAAAAAAAAAGAAAAGAAAGAAATGCAGAATCTCAGGGGTGCCTGGTTAGCTCAGTCAGTTGAGCATCTGACTTTTGACTTTGGCTCAGGTCATGATCTCAGCGGGCTCTACACCGGGTACAGAGCCTGCTTAAAATTCTCTTTCTCCCTCTCCCTCTGCACAGCCCCTACACTGGCTTGCGTGTGTTCTGCCTTTCTCAACTGAAAAAAAAAAAATGCAGACTCTCGGGCCCCACACCAGACTTGCTGAATCAAAATATGATTTTAATGAGATCCTCCCATGATTTATGTGTGTGCAGTAACATTTAAGAAGTGCTAAGGTTAGTTTTATTGAGAAAAGGAAACTAAACTTTAATTGGCTGCTAGTGTTTTTCTCTGGAGTGGGACCAGGGTAAGGCGTGTGCAGATGGTTCTCAGCCAATCTCCTGACCACTCCTTTGATTTCTCATCTCCCTTCCTCCCAATGTATAGGCTCCCACATATGATGCACACAGCCCCATGCACACACATAACTACATGTGCATGCATCCAAAGATGCATACGTGTTCTCTCTCTCTCTCTCTCTCTCACACACACACACACACACGAGCCATTTATGGGTAGTCTCCGCTCTACTGTCTCACCTCTGTGCCTCACCAGGTTCCCCCACGTGCACTCTGTTCTACTCACACTGAACTACTTGGGTGCCACTGCCTAAACCTATCAAGTGTTCTTTTTGCCTCTCTGTCTTTTGCACCTGCTGCCTTCCCCTGCCTGGGACGTACTACCCCCCCCCCCCAAGATGGAAACCCGACCAGCTTCTCTGTGACCTCCACCCATAGCGCAATGACTTCTTTTGGAAACTTTCCCACATTGAGTGAAGTGTATCTGGGCTGAGTTCCTTCTCTGTGTTTATATAATGCCCAGCACATGCCTTTATTGGAACATTGTTTCTCATCAGGAGATGATAATATAATGTATTGTTCCTTCCTTGAAAGGAAGGAACCAGGCCCCACTTAGCAAGCCATTCTGGGGATGAGCAAACAAGGAAAGATTAATTCTTTCCTTCCTACCTTCCTTTCTTCAACATCTATTTCTTTATCCCAAATGTTATTCACCATGTATCATGAGAGTATCGTTCTTTAAGATCAATGGGGTATCGGGAATTCTTGACAAAGAGTTGAGCTGAGGCCAACAAGGTTTGGAAGCTGAACAGACCTAACTTGGAAAGAAATGTTCCCTCTCTGCTCTGGTCTAGAAGTCTAAATTCCCAAGTACAAGGGCTTATGTGAAATCCTACTTTATGTTGGGTTGGTGGTGACATCCCTGTGGTCCATCTAAAAGGGAGAAAAGGACAGGGCATCTCAGATACGAGACTCCTGACTATGGCCACCATGTTAAGTGGGTTACCAAGTCAGAGGAAGTAGAACCCAGTTCTTTCCTAGGGAGGGCATGGTTAGGCGTGGACAGAATTTGGGTCTTTTCCAATTGGTTGGGGTATCAGATGCTAATTGGAAACCAACATGGAGATCAGGATCTCAAGACCAGGCACAAAGCCAGTTGTGTGGACTGGAACCACCAGGTAAAAGTAACAGGGAGGCTATTGCCTGACCCTCACTCTGGCTTATGTGGTGAGCACGAGTCATGGCAGCAGAAGATGGATGTAAGCCCCCATCAATGAGTAAGGCAGTCCTGCTGGACACAACTCACAATGGCTAAGAACTGAGCACGATTAAGATGTTAGAGACCGTGTGTTGGTCAGGGCTGGATCGGAGATAGACTCATAGTCTAGCAGGGCATACTGACCCACACATTATTACGACACAGCATGACACATAATATGAGTTGTATTTGCAAGTCTTGACTCATTTTCTGAAACACAAGTGCTGGTGACCTAATATTAGTGGGAAATTACTCATCACATTTTCTGAGCTGGGAGACTGGTGAAATAGTGTGGAGGGGGGACCCTCACCCTATTACTTCTCTGTGGGTCCTCTGAGGATGCAGAGAAATGGCAGAACCAGGAACATGGACTCACCAATTTCCCTTAGACATCCCCATGGTTGACTTTTTTCAGGTCTTTGCCTGAATGTCCCTCTCAGAGAGGGCTCCCTGAACCATCTTCTTTAAAATTGCTACCTCCTACCCTGGCTCTTCCTATTTCCCTCCTTCTTATTATTTTTCTCTAGAACTCTTATCAGTCACCCACTAACTGTCTATTTTACTCATTTGTTTATTATCTCTTTCCCCCAACTGGAATGTAAGCTCTGCGAAACCAGGGATTTTCATGTGTTTGGACCCCACTGTAACCCCAGTAACTATAAGAATGCTTACTTAATAATAGACATTTAATAGATACTTTGTAGACTCCTAGACATATTCCATGAAGAAACAGCATAGAGGGAAATGTGAAAGGAAATAGTATCTTCCGTAGCATAAGGCTAAGAGTTACAACCCAGGTGAGTGAAGAAAATCTTTGTGAAGACCGTTGACAACACCAAAGTTAAAATTTCTTTTCATCTCATAGAATCAGATGATAAAAGAAGGAACTCTGTCATGGGGAAGATAAAACAGAGCATAGTCAAATCTTTCCTTTTGGGGACCAGCTTCAAGTTCATTAACCAGCTAGTTGAAGCTCTTTGTTTTATGTTGGCGCTTTTTGACACACATCTGCATAAATAAAGCATCTCCAGGTCCAGAGGCTTCCTTTCTGAGAAAGACAGTTCATTCGATTTACAGTTAAGGCTGGGGAAAGGATTCTTCCATAGTTTGTATCCAGTTATTTTCTCCTGGTGAAGGATGGTCTGCAAAGTTTCCTCCTACTTCCCCGCCATCTTGTTCCCCACCCCCACCCCCCGCCCCCGGTCTGCAAAGTTTCCTTCACAGGTAGAGTAAATCACGTATACACTCAGCACCATTGTTGATAATTAGTAAAAGCTCGGTATTTAGCAGGAAGGAGTTGTCCGTGTGCTTCTGGAGATAGGCCACGTCTGTGAGGGTGCTGACTTTCACTGGAAGACCATAAACATCACAACAACAATATATGATATCTTAAATGAATTGATCTTATTATTAGAAGGCAAATACAGGTTGCATATGTTAAAGAAAGGAAAGCTCACTACTAGTCTCTTCTGCACTCCCCTAAGGAAGCTGAATATAGGTTATAGCATGGAGGAGGTCTCTTTTGGGAGTCACAAAATAGCTAGGCTTGTTGGTAATTGCTGTTTTACGCTTGTACTTTTTTTCTTCCTTCCCATGTTCCTTACACCCTTTTGGCCATTTTTTTCCTGGAAATTCTCTCTTTAAACTTACCCCTGCAGGTAAGGATTTTTATAACACAAACACTCTTTTTTGCTTAAAAATAAAATGACAACACTGCCTTCTGCAGATTATGCCTTTCAAGACCCACCTTCAAGAAAGGTGCATCAGACTGAGCTATGGTTGATTTATTTTAGGATGTGCGTGTATGTATCAATCTGTGAGCCTATTTTTTTGGATAGCATTCTTAAGAATTTGAATTTGTACAGCACTTCCAATTTGCCGTGAACATCTGTTGGAGTCCACCTTTTATGTCTGGGACATGGGATTTCTAGAATGCCTAAAAATAGGCATCGGATTTTCTAGCACATTGCGTGGTTTCTAATGTCTTGTCTCTTCTTTCCTCCCTCTCTTCTCTCCCTCCACCCCACTCCTGCAGGGCTGATAGTCTACCTAGGAATGATGGCCGGGGCCTTCGTCCTGGGGGGCCTGGCTGATAAGCTGGGGAGGAAGCGAGTCCTCAGCATGTCTCTGGCCCTCAACGCCTCCTTCGCCTCTCTTTCCTCCTTCGTGCAGGGATACGGAACCTTCCTCTTCTGCCGACTCCTCTCAGGCATAGGGTACGTACATGTAGGGCTTTGCTGGACCCTGGCATACCAGGGGTCCATGCACCCTGCTACTCGAGCTCTCAGTGGTCCTTCCAGAAAACCTTGGACTAAGTTTTGTGTTTGACTTCAAAGATATTATGTCAAGGCTAAACCTTAGAAAAAGGTTGTAAAGTCAGTGTATAAGGTCAAATAAACCTGACCCTGCCTTGGTCGGTCTTTCAAATTCACGAGGGTGGGGTATAAAGCAATGAGGCTTCTGCTATGACCATTTGTAGCATATGACTCGATTCTTTCTTTTTGGCATTTTCTTTATGCAGGATTGGGGGTGC
The DNA here is from genome assembly GCF_022355385.1 of Mustela nigripes. Lineage (NCBI taxonomy): Eukaryota > Metazoa > Chordata > Mammalia > Carnivora > Mustelidae > Mustela > Mustela nigripes. Next base: position 9,850,612 of record NC_081569.1, read on the forward strand.
CCTGCCCATTGTTTTTGCCTATTTTTCTGAATTTTTATCTCGGGAGAAGCGAGGAGAACACCTTAGTTGGCTGGGCATCTTCTGGATGACGGGGGGAATCTACGCGTCTGCCATGGCCTGGACCATCATTCCACACTATGGTGAGTGCCCAGCCCTCGCATAGCCCAGGGGCCCTTGTTACTATGGTAACTGCCTCCAACATCTCCCGTCCTTAACATCATTCCCCATACTCACACACGGTATGACTTCGATCTTTCTATGGAACTTCCAAACCTGGAGACACCTCACTAATTTCAATACACACATCTCTCTGGAAATAATACAATCTGTTCTTTCTCGCTCCCTCCCCTTCCATTCCTTTCTTCTTTTCTTTTCTTTAAGGTTTTATTTATTTATTTGGCAGAGATCACAAGTAGGCAGAGAGGCAGGCAGAGAGAGAGAAAGAGGAGGAAACAGGCTCCCCGCTGAGCAGGAAGCCTGATGTGGGGCTCGATCCCAGGACCCTGGAATCATGATCCAAGCTAAAGGCAGAGGCTTTAACCCACTGAGCCACCCAGCCGCTCATCTTCTTTTCTTCCTTTTGTTTGAAAGAATGTTGATCTTTATCTCCCCAGCCCTCCTCCCCCAGGCAAGTTAGGCAGTTAGGCTTCAGGAACCCCATCTAATAGAGGATGTAACAGAAGCCAAGAGATGTTAATGACTTCGTCAAGGTCACGCCTTGAATCTTGATGCTCTGCCTGTCTCCTGCCCCCATGCAGAGCTCTTGTGTACTTTCCACTCTAGAGCTGCTGTCACTCTTGTTTGGCCACAGAAGTGGAGGAACCCTTACAGACAAGGTCTTGGATTCAGCCGGGACAATTTTATTATCTTGGGTAATTGCAAAAACTGGATTTTCTGAACAGAGACCTGGCAATGCTTACTTTCACAATTGGTTTTGTTAAGAGTAAAGTAGGGAGAAAGCAGCAGTTTTGAATTTGATTATTATGTCTTTTGAGCATCCTGGGCAATAAATGCACATTAGCATCCTTCAAAGTTGTTTTTGGTAAACCAACGATGATGGGTGTAGGCTTTGTTCTCATTTAGAATCCTGCAGACAACTGCCCTGAAGCTAACCAGTGCTTCTCTACGCATGGAACTCCTTGGTGTCCTTGTTTGAAATCTTATCCTCTTTGTGTATTCTGAGGTGATGGAGTCTCCATCACCTTTAAGAAGAAGCTTTGGTGTAGACAATGCCTACTCTATTAGTCAATGTGACCCTGGGTGCATTATGCTGGTAATCTGACAAACCCTGAAATCTCAGTGATTTAACACAATAAAAGTTTCCCCACTTGTAAAGTAGGGCAAATGTTTTAATCAGCAGGTGGCTTTCCTCCTTCAGTAATACTGGGGCTCAGACTCCTTTCTCCATGCGACTAAAGTCTCTGCTTGGAGAAAGACCACAGGCAGTTGTACATGGGAGGTTCTGAAGACAGGCTGCCAAGTGGACCCTGTCCTCTCTACTTACAACCCGCAGTCCCCAAATCTGTAATACGATCACCCCTACTGCCAAGGACCCTTGGCAATGTAGTCTTGCTGTGTACGAGAAAGTAGAGGAAATGCATTTGGGAAAAGTAATCTTTGCCCTATCTAGTCTTTGAGAACCCACTGGGTTTTGTACAAGTAACAGAGAATAGGAATAATAATAATAGGAATAATGAAATAAACAGCTGGAGCATTTTCCAGATAATCCTGTCACCAAAAGCAGTTCTCCATCATTTTAGATACAAAATCATATTACCCCTAACTAACATCCTTTCTGCATTGTGCCCTTCCCCCGAAGGCACACTTGACACACACAGCACACTCCACCCATTGTGATGTTGGTTATATGGGTCAGAGGAATCGCTTATCCTCCCCTAATTCTTGCTATATTATTTACAACTGTTAACTGGCCCCAATGAGTGAGCTAAGAAACTATTTCCACATTTAAATTAAGTGAGTGAAAAATATTTTGGGGGGGTGCGGGGGACAAATAAAATCTTAATAAAAGTGGAGTCAAAATAGCGGTGCTGTGTGACTGGGGACAAGTCACTGCATCTTGTCTGGAGTGAAGAGGGAAGGAAGCAAAATGTAGAATTCATGCCAGCTGTCATGCGCGGTAATTCCCGGGATGCAAAGGGGAGTGCTGAGAATAGGTTTAAAACAATTCTGGCACTCGAGCGAACTTCCTTTCCTGCAGCATCAACAACTTCAGCGACCTCTTTGCAGACTGCTTGCTCCCCAAGGGAAGCCTGCCCTCACGCTGGACCAGGGAGACTCCCACTGGCTCAGCTTAGGTCATATGCCCATCCTCAACTACACCCCAGAGGATGCTGGGTCCGGATTGGTTTGGTGTCTGGATACTTCCTTCCTCAAATCCTGCACGGATTGGGGTGGGGGAGGTCTGTCCCACTCTGGCCACGTGTCTCAGATGGTGGGGGCCACAAGATGCCAGGTGTTATAACAGGGCCACTCACAATAGTCACTACCTGCTGCGTCACCTTTTCACTTTGCTTTGCACACACTACCACACACCCATGTCTGGGGTATGGTTACTAAGAAAGCGATACAAAGAATCAGGTTGGAAGGGTGTTGGCCAAGACTGAATGGGATGCCCATGGCAGAGGGGCCATGTGGCTCGTCGCTGGTCGCTGCTGGCTGACATCAGGGCTTGTGATTCAATATTTTACCCCACAGAGATAGGATGTTTCTCCTGTTTGCATATGAAATCTGTGACTTTTATGTACCCCCCCTTTTTAAAAAAGGTTTATTTGTTTATTTATCTGACATACAGAGAGCACAAGCAGGCAGAGAGGCAGGCAGAGAGAGGTGGGGAGCAGGCTCCCTGCCAAGTGGAGAGCCCGATGCGGGACTCAATTCCAGGACCTTGGCATCATGACCTGAGCCGAAGGCAGAGACTTTAACCCACTGAGCCACCCAGGCGCCCCTTTTATGTCCCTTTTAAAGAGTGAAGGCTCTTGGGTAATTAGGCTTCGTGGAAACAAGCACTAGCTGGACAGGGAGGGGGGACGACCCACCCGAGAAACATGATAGACTAGAATCACAGTCTAACAGGAGTGATTATTTACTTTAAGCCTCATTTTACCGGGACCAGATGTTTCGTCCAGACTGAGCCAGACATTTGATAATATTTCTCAATGTGCCCAAGACATTAATGCTCTAACACCCCTCCACTCAGCAGGGACAAGCCAGGGTAACTACAGAAAGGAGACTGGTGTTTGTGTACAGCTTATGCAACCCATTTAATTGCTTTTGCAGGAATGAAATGATGGGAGGCCTTGGCATCGGGAATTTGGGTGACTGAGTCATTGAGAAAGAAAATTGCAAAAGTCAGAATGTTTTCCTGGGAACTCATGGTCACAGCCCAGAAAAATATTGGATATATTATGGAAGATTAATGCCTATTGTGTTCAGCACCACCAGCTGTTTGTGAAATCCTGACAGAGAAAAGTAGGACAAGCTAAAAGATCAGTGAACAGAGCCATCCCTGTCTCCAGATTAATAGTTGTTCCATATATTTGGAAGCAGTGCACTGTTTAATTTTATTTAATTTAAGGTCCCAAAGACTACCTCATGAATGCAATAAAAGCAGATTATTAAGATCACCATAAAAACCACAGAGGCATGAGGGAATAATGTATTTGAGATAATTTACACATATTACCATAAAGAAAAATTTGTCTTAGGCAGCATACTTTATAAACATACCTACTTCTCTCCTTTCCTCATTATCCACCTGAGTTTGACTGCTATGTAGTTTTGATCAACTTGACTTCTAATTCTTCCTCAGTAGCTTTTGGACATGAGCGGGGAAATGTGTAAATAGTACTATGGTTTTATCTTCCTCTGTCTAGTGCTGCTGTCAGGAGAAAGGAGAGGTTTTTTTTTCACTCAAATGAAAACCAGCAAACCCCAGGGAGAGCATGCTGTGCAAAAAGAGGTTTGATTCTGGTTGAGAAAGTTGGATGATGTGTGTATCGTGTGGCCAAATGTGTCACGGCGGCTTCAGTCCCACGTTTTCCTACCCGAGATTCTTACTGGTGAGCCCTTGAGTTGCACAGACTAGGAGATACAGCAGAAACAGCTGGCAAGTAGAGCAAGTTGAAATGCGATGGGCTAAGAATCCAGGGCAAGTAGAGGAACTTGAAACACAAAGAGAGGAATTGAGCGTTCAAGACATTCACTGTTCACCACCCAGCTGACCCCATGGTATATGTTTACATCTAGACATACCCCATTTTATTGTGCTTCGCAGATAGTAAATGGAATAGAGATTTTCATGTCACAAAAACGATTACCCTCCGAACTTTAGAAATCGATGCATTCATTTATACAGTTTTGTCTTAAAAAAATGGAGTGGCGTGAGAAAACCAAGTCATTGTATAACCCAGGATGATTTGATCATTTATTTCTTTATTTTTAAAAGATTTTATTTTATTATTTTTAAAATTAACATATAATGTATTATTTGCCCCAGGGGTACAGGTCTGTGAATCGCCAGGTTTACACACTTCACAGCACTCACCATAGCACATATCCTCCCCCAATGTCTATAGCCCCACCCCCCTCTCTCTACCCCCCTCCCCCTGGCAACCCTCAGTTTGTTTTGGGAGATTAAGAGTCTCTTATGGTTTGTCTCCCTCCTGATTCCATGTTGTTTCATTTATTCTTAAAAGATTTTATTTTTATTGATTGATTGATTGATTGATTGAGAGAGTATGAGTGAGGGGAGGGGCAAAAGGAGAGGAAGAGAGAATCTCAAACAGACTCCCTGCTGAGCATGGAGCCCCATGTGGGGCTCGACCTCACGACCCTGAGATCATGACCTGAGCAAAATCAAGAGTCAGATGTTTCACTGACTGAGCCACTCAGGCATTCCATAACCTTGGATTTTTTTTTAAACAATTATTTTGTTGCTGATACTCATCTATTTTAGTCAACAACTTTGGCACTGAATATCATATAGCTGTTTCTAAGCAAATCAAATCTACCCTCAAAACAGAGGAATTATTATTGGCTGTCAGAAGGTTTTGCAGTTAGCAAATCTGTGATGGTGGTGTTATCTGCCGTCGATAGCTGTGAAAACCCCCAACACAGTAATGGTGTGAGAGAGCCAGGATTTGTACTCTGATCCCCATGATTGTGAAAATAGAGGCTCTTTCCGGTGCTATCCATTCCTTAAAAGAGGGAATTTGTGACCCATGAGGATATTTGAAATAATGTTTTGCAGATCCAGAGGCAATTTCTAAAAATGTATTTTAGAAATGCTTTCAAGGGGTAGCCTAGGTAGCTCAGTCAGCAAAGCATCTGCCTTCTACTCAGGTCATAATCCCAGGGTCCTGGGATGGAGTCCTGCCTTGGGCTCCCTGCTCAGCAGAGAATCTGACTCTCTCTCTCCCTCTGTCTTTCCAGCACACGACCCCTGCCACTTATGCTTGCTTTCTCTTACACTCTGTCTCTCTCAAATAAATAAAATATTTTTTTTAAAAGATTTTATTTATTTATTTGACAGAGAGAAATCACAAGCAGACGGAGAGGCAGGTAGAGAGAGAGGAAGGGAAGCAGGCTCCCTGCTGAGCAGAGAGCCCGATGCGGGACTCGATCCCAGGACCCCGAGATCACGACCTGAGCCGAAGGCAGCGGCTTAACCCACTGAGCCACCCAGGCGCCCTCAAATAAATAAAATCTTAAAAAAAAAAAAAAAAAAAGCTTTCAATGATGAGTGCTAATTAGGAGCTAATCCCATCTTCATTTCCATGATGATAGAATTCATTTGAATATAGAAGCCCTGTCTTTTTAAAATTAAAAAAAAATTAATATAGGCATACCTTGGAGGTATGATGGGTTTGGCTTCAGACTACTGCAATAAAACAACTATCAGATGAATGATTTGTTTTCCCAGTGCATCTAAAAGTTATGTTTATACCAAACTGGAGTCTAGTAAGTGTGCAGTAACATTACATCTAAAAAAAAACGTACATACCTTAATTTAAAAAATACTTTACTGCTAAAAAATGCTAACCATCATCTGAGCCTTTGGCAAGTAGTAATCACTGATCACAGATCACCATAACAAATGCCATAATGCAAAAGTCTGAAATATTTTGAAAATTGCCAAAATGTAACAAAGAGGCACAAAGTAAGCAAACGCTGATGGGAAAATGACATCAGTGGACTTGCTTGACCCAGGGGTACCACAAACCTTCAATTTGTAAAAACTGCAAAATCTGAAAAGCACAATAAATTGAGATATGCCTATATTATGACTGATAGCGCTTTTCAGAGTGTGGTCTCGAACCCTTGGCATTAGAATCACCTGGAGCTGGTATTGCCCTTTGACGTGGGAAGAGGGAACCCCACGGTCCTAAGGCCCTGATCTGGTTTTTCCTTCCCGAAAAGCAAGAGGTCTGTGAGGTACGATCACCTCAGGGTTCCTTTCCATCCAAATCATGCTCTGGGTACTCAGAACCCAAGAATTCCGCTAAAATCTAGGAATCGGGACCAGGACACCTATTCTCACTGTGGCGGAGTGTGATGGGTTCACATGTATGAGCACGAGGCCCTTCACTCGGTGGAAGGGGCCAGGAGAAGAAATGAAGGGAGTCTCAAAGGATAAGTCACTACCTGGCCTTCCAGATCCTTATTTGTCAAGGCAAGGGGATAGAACATTCGTTATTAACAGTTTTTTAGCTTGAGTTTCAGTGGCTATAGAGAAATAGGGGATGCCGCCCAAGGCCCTATACATGTCAGGCCTGGCCAGCCCTGGGGGGTTGTTGAGATGCACATTCTCATGCCTGTTCCAGACGTCTGCCTCAGAAGCTTTGGGAACAGTCAGAGGTTTGCATTTTAACCTGCTCCATGGGTGAGGTCTTGTGCCCTCCTTTGAGAGCTGGCGCTTTAAGGTCACTATAAGGTCATGTCAGAAATCCTCTGACTGTTCTCCATAGGTTGGGGCTTCAGCATGGGTACCAATTACCACTACCACAGCTGGAGAGTGTTTGTCATCGTCTGTGCGCTGCCCTGCACCGTGTCCCTGGTGGCTCTGAAGTTCATGCCAGAGAGCCCGAGGTTCCTGCTGGAGGTGAGTCCGTAACCCCCAACCCCACCCTGTGTGAGACCCATTGGCTGCCCCCCACTCCAGCTTGCATGTTGCACACCACCCCCATGTCAGCCTGCCTGGACCATCGTTACTTCTGGCTTTAGTGCCATCTGTGATGGCTGCACGGCCTGAATTCACAGACTGTCAGAGGCGGAAGGGGCCTCCTGAGGCTGCTTCCAGCACCCTCTCTCTCCAGAAGATCTTCAAAGCTGTGGGATGTTTTCTCAAGTTGGGAAAATGCGCGTCGTCCCCAAGCCCATCAGGACTCTTGACTATCCTGGACCCCTCCCCACTGGAAAGCTGCTCCTGGTATCTTGAGAGAAGAGTCCTTCCAACTTGGGGGGCTGCTTGTGTTTGCAGGGATCAGACCAGGCAGGGCTTGCAGAGGAGCCATAGGACTCAAAGGCTCCTACACCTCCAATTCCAAGTCCACTCGTATGTCTCCTTCTAGATCTTTCTACAGAGTGATCGTCCTTGTCAAATTCCCTTGTGTCCCGTTGTCAGGAACAGACACCGCAGGGAGTTTTTCTTTAGCCGGGGATCTCTCACAAATTTACCCTTTGGGCTGTGTGAGTTTTCTCGGGCTGCTGAGACAAAGGATTTTGTCACCAACAGAGTGGCTTCAAGGAACAGAAATTGCATCATAGTTCTGGAGGCTGGAGGTCCAAAATCAGGGTGTCCGCAGGACTGCGTTCCCTTGGAAGTCTGTAGGGGAGTCCTCCCTTGCCTCTTCCAGCTTCCAGTGCTTTGTTGGGGCTCACTTGGCTTCCTGTCTGCGTCATCTCATGCACTGGTCTGACACGTCTCTCTATTCACATGCTGCCTTCTTAGAAGGACACCAGTCGAACTAGATTAGAGGCCCACCCCACTCTGGGATGACCTCATCTTAATGACCTCTGTGGCAACCCTGCTTCTAAACAGGGTCCTATTCCGAGGTCTCTGGGGCTGTGGGGACACAATCCATAACAGGTTGCTTCTTTGCTTTCTCTGGTCAGGGAGGAACGTGGATGCCACCCAGCAGTGACTCGACCTTACAACGAGGCGTGTTGTACTGTGGAATGGGAATACTGTGTAGACACCTCAGAGGCATTACCTTAGTATCCTCCCAAGATGGGCTGGGGACAGAGACTTGTCCCAATCCTTCCCAACCCCTGGGTGGCAGTGTGTCCAAGTCTGATCACCTCACACTTAGGGTTGGATGCCCCCCGTAGGGTTTCCACCCCTCATCAGTAAAGGATTTCTTATGCCTCTTTCCTTGCCTTTACCAGATGGGCAAACATGATGAAGCCTGGATGATTCTCAAGCGTGTCCATGACACCAACATGAGGGCAAAAGGGACCCCCGAGAAGGTGTTCACGGTGAGTGTGTGGCACCCATGCCAACAGGAGGGGGTCTCTCCTCTTTACTCTTCTGGCTTGCTAAAAAATGAATTTTATTCTATTATTATGATACTATATTAATTTGACAAAGAGAACTTACCAAAGGGAGAATAAAACCCCTGACATTCCTATTATTGTGTCCTAATTATTTGTTCAGGTTGATAGATATCCTTGTTAGCACTAATTGTTCAAAAAAAAAAAAAAAACACACACTGAAAGAAAAAACTAGCTGTGTTTATATGGGGATAAGGATATGTACATATATTTACACCTATCTGTCTATCTATCTATCTTTAGATAGATAGGGCAGGGAAGGAGGGGCAGAGGGAGAGGGAGAGAGAGGGAGAATCTTAAGCAGGCTCCAAGCTTAGCACATGGGCTTGATCCTACGACCCTGTGATCCTGACCTGAGCCAAAATCAAGAGCTGTTCACTTAACCAACTGAGCCAGCCAGACACCACTCCATCTACTTTTTAAAAAGAGTATTCATTAACATTCGTGGCATTCATAATTATCTTTTTAACAAACATTAATGTTGGGAATGTTAACACAGTCTTCCTAAATATGTCCTGAACGCTGGAAATTTTTTTACCCCGTCTTATTACCTTGTTCCTGTAAATATTGTCACAGTGAACATTTTCACACACATAGTTCCTTTTCCTTCATGTTCTCGATATGTTTTCCAAGTTAGATTCCTAGAAATAAAATGAGTGGCTGAAAAGCACTATTATTTTTATAGCTTTTGAGTTATATTGCCAGATTACATGATTACATCTCAATAAGGTTGTGCCCGTCTACTGTGCCACAGGCAACAGGATAGCCATTTTTCTCCTCCAGCATTTTGTTTCTTCCTAGTTTAAATAGTGAAAAACTAGTGAGCAGTGATTTCCATGAAGATGCCCTATTAGGTATTAGGATCTGTGCTCCCCGACCACGCTCTATCGCCAGGGAGGAATGCCTGCCCCGGTGCGTGCCTGTTTTGGATAACTTTCCTTCAGGCTGACTTCAAATCCATTTCCACTAGGAAGCCCTCCTGAGTTAACCTTGACTCTTACTCTGATTCACTGCTTTTGCAGCTTTGGCCTCTGCCATTGACTCTGGACAGCATACTCCTCCTTGTTCACTGCTGCTTAGAAGCCCTGGTTCTCAGGCAGGACCACGTGGCAGGACCACATAGCTAAGCATCTGCATCCTGGAGCCCGACAGTCTGGGCCTAAATCCCAGTTTTTTGTTTTTTTTTTTTTCCCCTGAGTTGTGTTTTTTTTTTTTTTTTAAGATTTTATTTATTTATTTGACAGAGATCACAAGCAGGCAGAGAGGCAGGCAGAGAGAGAGGAGGAAGCAGGCTCCCCTCTGAGCAGAGAGCCCGATGTGGGGTTCGATCCCAGGACCCTGAGATCATGACCTGAGCCGAAGGCAGCGGCTTAACCCACTGAGCCACCCAGGTGCCCCTAAATCCCAGTTTTGATACTTTCTAGTGGTGTGGCCTTAGGCAGGTACTCCCTTTGCCTCAGTTTTTCTATTGGGAACAGAAGGATAATAATATCTACAAGTATGGTTCTGGTAAGGATTCAGTTATCTGCCTTGAACCAGGGGCTGCATAGATGTTAACTATCATTCAAAAACATTATGACACAGGATGCCTGGGTGGCTCAGTCAGTGAAGCATCTGCCTTTGGCTCAGGTTATAATCTGAGGGTCCTGGGGTTGAGACCCACATCGGGCTTCCTGCTAGGTGGAGAGTCAGCCTCTCCCTCCCTCTGCTGCTCCCTCTGCTTGTGCTCGCTCTCTCTCTGTGTCAAATAAATACATAAAATCTTCTTTAAAATTACATGACATATTTTTTCTTAAATTAACTCAAGCAAATAAATTTTGTTGCTGTTCAATGGCCTACTTCCCTCAATTCCATGCTCCTAAAAATATCTAAAATATGGGACCAGTGCTTTTATCACAAACATTTATTGAGAAGCATAACCAACAGAAATAGTTGTGATGAAAGATGTTAATTAAGGATGTAGATGGTTCTCCCCAGTCCCCTCTCCCCACTGCTGTCTGTGGTGGATTATAAGGCTGCAGCTGGACTGCAGGTGTGGACACCAGATGTTAGCGGGGCTCCCCCGCCCAGGACCTGGCTGCACTTGGCTCAGTCCTGCCCCACCCACCGTCCCGTCAGACTGCTCTCCAAGCTCCTGCTTCTTCCTGAGAGATGTCTGCGTGGTCTTCTGTCTCTGCCTCAAGCCTCTGAATTCACATCAGCTGGATTGGATTGTGTGTCACATCAACGTGGTGTGAAACATACACACAGACACAAAGATGCATACACACACACTCACAGACACACACAGACACATGTATACAGATACATGCATGTACACAGACACACACATCACACGCACAAACACACATCACACACACATACACATGTATAGGGACATACACGTGCGCATAGATGCACACATATCATATAGACACATAGAGACATAAACATACATACAAACACAGACACACATATACAGACATATACATGTGTATAGACACACACACATACAGACATACACAGAAACAGGTAGACAGACATACACATGTGCAAAGACACACAGACACACACACCATACTGGCACACAGACACATGTATATGGACGTACACATGCACACAGACAGAGAAACATGAACACATGCATATACACACACATATGATACAGACACAAGGAGGCAAACTCAAACATACAAACACATACATACAGATACACAGACACATGTACACAGAGCTACACATGTACACACATGCATCATACAGACACATAGAGCCATAAACACACACAGACACGCAGACACACACATACAGACACATGTATACAGATATACACATGTACACAGACACACACATCATACAGACACATACACATATCATACACACACAGATACAAAAAGACACATGTATACAGACCTACACATGCACACACAGACACATATCATACAGACGCATAGAGACATAAATGCACACACACAGACACACACATCACACAGACATACAGACATATGTATACAGACATACACGTGTGCACTGACACATAGACACATACATCACACAGACACAGACACATGTATACAGACATTCACATGTGCACAGACATGCAGAGATATAAATACACACATATGCACACAGACACACACATCATACACATAGACACCCAGACACACACACATCATGCAGACACAGAGACATAAACACACATACAGATACACACATCATACATATAGACAGAAAGACACATAAACACACATATACACACATATCATATATACAGACAGACGCATGTATACAGGTATACACATGTGCACAGATACACAGAAACGTAGACACACCTCACTCATATCAAGTAGTTGCCAGTTTAATAGACTCCACGATAATTCGAGAAACTTCCTCCCTGCCCCATCCTCCCTCTTATGAGCTTTTCCTCCTCCTTTTTCGCCTGCCTCTCTTTCCCTGTTCTCCCTCTGGAATATGGCAAATTCTCCTTGGCTCATGCAAGGCTCACACACTGGTTCTCCCCGGCATCCCCTGACCCGTCAAGCGGTCTGTTAGTGTATTTATTCCAAGCAAACCCATAGCTCTGCTGAGAGAGTCCTGATGGGTGACGGCTCGACCCCTCATTTGTATGCCTGTCCCGGCCTGCCCAGGAGACTAACCCCTTTCTGGTCTTCGGCTTACCCTGGTGGCCTGTGCAGCATCTCATTCCCAGTGGCTTCCCTGACTCTTGCTTCTGGAACAACCATTTCTAAATCAACCTTGTGAGCTTGCCAGACTGGGAGTCCCTTCTAGAGAAGTGATCCCACATTCTCTCCTCACAACGGGGTTATCCTTAAGCAGCCTGATTTTGAAGAATGAGATCTTGGCAAGGAAATCAATAGAGCCTCCAGTTTCCAAAGGCAGAAGCTAAGCCTCTCACTTGAGCACGAGAGCCCCTCCCCTCCGGGATGGCCACGCATCCCCAGGAAGTCAGAGATTCCAGATCCCAGAGCTGGAATGTGAACCGTGGGTGGGCACTCTCTCTTACCCACCCTGCAGGCTAGCCGTGCGTCCTCACCTCTGCTTTTAGTAGTTTTCATCTCATGCGAAGGAGAATCAGAACAGTTGTGGCTTCGGCATTCCCTGCTGACTTGGCGATCATATTAATTGGGTAGAAGTGATTGACTGGTTGGGCCAAGGGCAAGAAAAGAAAGAAACAACCGGAAAATGTTGACAGGTTAGAGAGCAGAAGCAATCAGGAGTGAACTCCTTCCTGACGGGGTTAACTGCTTGGCTCCAGAGTGCTCCCCACAGCAAATCATGCATTTCTTTTTTTAAGATTTTAATTATTTATTTGACAGAAGTCACAAGTAGGCAGAGAGGCAGACAGAGGGGGTGGGGGAAGCAGGCTCCCTGCTGAGCAGAGAGCCCGATTCGGGGCTCAATCCCAGGACCCTGAGATCATGACCTGAGCCAAAGGCAAAGGCTTAACCCACTGAGCCACCCAGGAGCCTCAAATAATGCACTTTTGATTGTACCTGGAGATCCACAAAGGCTAGGGTCCTCACCTTGACCTTCATGCCGCTGGGGTTCAGGACCCCTACCCTGAAGTACTGGCACCTTGGCATACTGAATATCTTAAGCGAAGGAGTTTGGGAAAGTGCCAGAAGTGGGGAGATCACTCTGACCTTTCCCACGGACCCTTCTTAGGTCATAGATCTCCTGTGTGAAGTGACTGCCCCTGTACCAGGAGGAAAGAAGACACTCTTATCACCAGAGATCGGGGGAGGGTCAAGAAGGCAGCAGCAAACCTTGTTACATCAATTCTTTCTTCCTAGTTACTTCTTCACCATTTACTACCCTAAGCCCACATCCCTGTGTCATGTTAATTCCTCACAAACTCATTGTTTCATGGCCTCAAAGGTATAAGAGTTTTCTGCTCTGGTCACATCTTCAGGCTTTCATTCACTTTGGAAGCCTCCCTTGTCTGTGTTAAAATCCGATAAAATGTGTAGGCTTCTCTCCTGTTGATCTGTGTTTGTCAGTTCAATTTTCAGACGCAGCCTGAGATGCTTAGAGGAGCGGGGCAAACGTCTTCGTCCCCTCCGAAGCCCTAGGTTTCAGCCATCCGATTGGCTGGCCGCCTCACAGGCTTCTGATCTGCCACCTGGCAGGTGTCCCCAGTAAACGTTCTGCAGGCCTGTCGTGAACACTGGCCATATTTTGATATAGACGCCAACAAAAACAGTATCTTAATTAATTGTAATTTAGAGTAATTTTGCTTGAGGCTGTCCATTCACCCACTCCCAAATCCCTAGGGAATAGAACGGGGTTTCCCCCCCGCCCCCCAGGAGTGCCAGAAGGAAAAACATTGCACTTGAGCAGATATCGTAATGCTTTTGAATATGATTTTTGACATGCTTCCTGATTTGATGTCATCCTTGCCCGGTGGCCTCTTTTGACCGCAATGAGGGCTCCTGGGCTCCCTGGGGGTGTTTGACGGCAGGAAGGCCAGCTCCAACCAAGAGTTCTGTTGCAGACCCTGGGTGTGTTCACTCCCCTGCGTCCTTGTCAGAGCCCAGGCAGAGCGATTTGAGGAGGAGGCACACCTGCAGAGGAGGGTAGGGCGCACCGAGGAGGCTCTCAGGATGCTCTCGTACCTCCTAGTTTCAGGAAGACCATGGATGCTTTTATCAGACTCTCAAAGGGGGCACCCAGCCCTCCCCAGACTTTAAGAATTACTGTTTTTAGGGTTTAGAAGAGCACAGCCATGCCACCCTAGACCTCATGCTCAGAGTTAGAGTCTGTTGTCCACACCCAAGGGCTGTTTTTTCCCTGGCGCATTGCCAGCCTTATCTGTGTGTCTCTCTCTGTTTCCTCCCCTTCCTTCCTTCTCAGATGGCAGAAGAAAGCAATGGAGATGCTTGTAGAACTAAAATTTTTTTCCCTAGACAATAGTTCATTGGAAGGGGTGATGGCAATTCTGATTTTTTTTTTTTTGAGTGTGCTCCCCCATTTTCCTCTGAATAAGTCTGCAAGCATGGACCTTGCTAACTTGGCTAACCATCTCCTTAACATGATGGTTAGTTACAAAATCCAGTGGTTGCTTTAAACACTAGGTAACTTGACAATCACTGTCTGGGTGAGTTAGGATTGAAAATTGGGGCTATCTGCCGACACTGGACAAGTCAATGCTTTCTGGGGCCCTTCAGTGGGGGAGCCGAGTTGTATAGCCCTATTCCCACTCCCCATTTCTTTGATTTCCATCAGAAAAGCCAGAGATAGCAAGGAGGACATGACTTCTCCTACTCTGGTGTGCTTTTAAAACATCTTAAGTAGCAGGGCACCTGGGTAGCTCAGTGGTGAAGTGGCTGACTCTTGATTTCAACTCAGGTCACAATCTCAGGGTCCTGGGATGGAGCCCTGCTTCAAGCTCCGTGCTCAGCGGGGAGTCTGCGTGAGGATTCTCTCTCTGCCCCCTCCCTGCTGGTGTGCATGCTCTTTCTCCCTCACTCTCTCTCTAAAATATATAAATCTTTAGAAAAAAAAAATCTTAAGTAGCAACCTCCTCCCCTAAAACACACACACCATTGCTTGCATGGGTTCTAGACTTCTGTGATGTTAATTGTTAATACCTATTAAGGACAGACTTGTGAATTTTAAGGTGAGCTCAGCTCTGCTGTGGGCAAATCAGATATACATGGTAATTCAGCATATTATCACTGATGAATATAAATTCCTCAAAAGCATCAACTAGTCAAAAGATGGATTCATCTTGTCTACAGGGGGATATATCTCCCTGAGGAAGAGTCTTTAAGAGAGGCCATGTACATCTTTGGTTAAGAATCACAGAACTAGAGGATCGTCCAAGTCTCCTGTAGCCTTTGATATGTGCCATAAAATTAGTTACATTAATTAAACATTGAAAAGCCTGATACAGAGTAGGGTTACGATTCTCTAGACCATCTTTGCTTTGCAGGTTTCCCATATCAAAACTCCCAAGCAAATGGATGAATTCATTGAGATCCAAAGTTCAACAGGAACTTGGTACCAGCGCTGGCTGGTCAGGCTCAGCACCACTTTCAAGCAGGTATGATTGGGAGCATGTCGGGGATGAGAGGGAGGACATCTGGAACCCTGTAACTTCAGTGGATGAAGGATAAAGACCATGAACACCCCCCGCCCCCATCAACCCAAGGCGGCGTGATGGGGAAGGAAGTGCCCTGGATGGAACGTTTGGGACACAGTTGGGCCTGCTCATCACCTACCATGTTGTTTGAGCCAATGTCACCATGACTTACCTAAATCTTAGTTTCTTTTCTTTGCTCTTCCTTCCCAAGGCAGAGATTTTGAACACTGGTGAAATGTCTACTGTTAGTAAACACCCTTCTCTCTACGTAATCTGTAGGAAGAAAGGAATGAGTGAAGGAGATGGCCCTTTGGGGTGTGTTGGTGGCTTTTGAGAAAGTCTCCAGGAAGGGCAAGGCCATTTCTCTGGAGAAGGGCCTCCTGTAGCCAACTCAGCTGTCAAAGCACCGAGGCAGCCGATGAATGGTTGAATGGTTATTAAGTGTTGAGAATATCACCCATTCCCATGGGCGAGGAGCAGAGCTCACTACTCAAGGTTACCCAGTGTCTTGAAATCCCAACTCATTGTGCTTTTGATGATGTATGATTGTGTTCCCAGGGAAGATGCTCCAGGACTGTCATGTTAGAGGCAGAGGCCAAGCAGTAAGAAGAGAAGAGGCTTTGTTATTTGAACAGATTGGCTTTCTCTGAGAGATCATGTTGTCCATTCTCTCTTGGGATCCTAGAAAATTTATCAGAAAAGCCTAGAAATGAGCTCTTTCAAGTCACAAGGCTCTTGATTTAATAACCCTTCTATGTGTGGGTTACAGGTCTGGGATAATGCCCTCTACTGTGTGATGGGGCCCTACAGGATGAACACGCTGATTCTGGCTGTGGTCTGGTTCACCATGGCTTTAAGGTAAATTCTATCATAAACTCTTTAACTTCCCTAAGCCTCCAGCACCTCCTTTGTAAAGCAAAGATTACAATTAGTTCTAACTCTTAGAATCTAGAATCTTTTGGCTGCAAGTAAAAGACAGCCCACTCTCATGGCTTCTACAACAAAGAGGCTTTTTGTCCTTTGTAATAAGAATCCCATAGAAAGGCAATCTTTACGAGGGGTTTCAGCCCCAGGCTCCATCTCCTGGTGGCTCCTAGATCCCTGTGCACTTCTTGGCATCCTGTCAATGTGGGAAAATGTCCCGAGGAGGAAGAGGCTGCCTCTCTCTGAGCTGCTTCTTGTAGCAGCAAGGAAGACTTTCTCAGGAGCTCCCCGGCCCCCTGCACAAACCCTGCAGCCTTTCTCTCTATTACCCCTAGTGCCAAATTACCTGGTGAAGGAGATGGGCTTCCCAGTGATTGCAGACTAATCAGGGTTTGTGTGTGGGCTAAAGATATTGTTAGCTTTCCTGAGAGTTGATACCCAAACAAAATCTAGTTTCCAAGGAATGAGTAGAGAACCAATACTGAGAGGGCAGCTGTCAGTGGCATTGTGGCTATGGGATAAAACAGTGAGACTCTGTGGCACTATGCCTTACGATAATGAAGATAGAGTGTGATGGGAATGGTGATTAGCTGGCTCTTTTCTTAAGTGGTAGAAGAGTCATTTCATGCACCTCCAAATATCATGACCCTCTTTATGCCACTTAAGCCACTGAAAGCGTTATGAGACTACTGTATAAAGGAAACGCTTGCATTAATTTCTGGCACTAAGTAAGTACTCAATTAATTGCTACTATCAATGAGGAACTGTCAATGAGATTTAAAACTTTCATCTGTGAACTTGCTTGGTTCACCAACACCTGTGCCCAAAGGAAACAAAATGGGGTCTAATGACCTCTTTGACTCATGGAGGAACATGGGGAGACATGGACCTCCTGCCCATGAATAG
The DNA here is from genome assembly GCF_022355385.1 of Mustela nigripes. Classification (NCBI taxonomy): domain Eukaryota; kingdom Metazoa; phylum Chordata; class Mammalia; order Carnivora; family Mustelidae; genus Mustela; species Mustela nigripes. The sequence goes on from NC_081569.1 coordinate 9,868,097, forward strand.
GTACTGTTTCTCAGTACCTATTCATGGCAACCCAAATGGGTAAAGTGAAGAGGAAGCTAGAGACCCCCCCCCCCCACTTATTCAAAGTGAGGAGGGAACATTTCAGAAGCCAAAGATAGTGGACATGAGGATTCAATTCACTGAGAGTTCTAAAATATGTCTTATTCATACTTACTTATAGCTGATTTACTTTTGTTGACAAGATAATGCATTTTAAATGTTGAAACAACCGAGAAATACATGTACATTGCTTTCCGTAGTGTAGCACCACACTGTCTTCAAACAGAGCCTTATTGCTAGACTCTTGGGAAGTCCTCAGAGTTCTATTTTCAACAATACATTTTGAACAATGAATAATTGTGTTTGTAAGCAACTTTGTACTTGAGGGGGCTCATCGATGGAATAGGTTTCTAGAAATGAGATTATGGAGTCAAAGGGGGTAAATCCAACAGTGATTTTTTTTTTTTTTGACAATACCCTCTCCTCCATGTGGTATTGTACAATTTTTCCTGCAGTGTATGAGAGCATCTGTTCACCCACAACTGAGTAGTTCAGAATGATAATGGTGTGGCTTTAATTTGCATTTTTCCTATAATGAGTGAGACGGAGCATCTTTTTAATTTTTTTATTTTTAAATTTTTTTCCCTCAGTCATTTATTTATTTATTCATTTATTTTCAGCGTAACAGTATTCATTGTTTTTGCACCACACCCAGTGCTCCATGCAATCCATGCCCTCTCTAATACCCACCACCTGGTTCCCCCAACCTCCCACCCCCACCCCTTCGAACCCCTCAGATTGTTTTTCAGAGTCCATAGTCTCTCATGGTTCACCTCCCCTTCCAATTTCCCTCAACTCCCTTCTCCTCTCCATCTCCCCTTGTCCTCCATGCTATTTGTTACAGAGCATCTTTTTTAAATGTTTAGTGGCCAGGTTTTTTCTTTTTAAAGATTTTATTTATTTATTTGACAGAGAGAGGGATCACAAGTATGCAGAGAGGCAGGAAGAGAGAGACGAAGGGAAGCAGGCTCCCTGCTGAGCAGAGAGCCTGACACGGGGCTCGATCTCATGACCCGAGCCGAAAGCAGACGCTTTAACCCACTGAGCCACCAGGCGCCCCCGTGGTCAGTTTTTTGAGTTGATGATCCTGAGTTCGGCAGGTATAAAGTCAGATCATCTACAGGTGGATGTAGTTTTGCTTCTTGCTTTGCAATTTTGTATCCTTGCAATTTTGTATCTCTTTCTCCAGTCTGAGTTAATTAAGCCCTACGATGTGGTGGTAAAGAGTAGTCTTGATAATACATGTCTGGGTCTTGTCCCTGACATGAGTGAAGATGCCCCTACTCTCCACATGAAGTGAGGTCTGTATTTTCTTACATGTTAGGGACGTGCCCACCAATTCCTAATCTATTGGGTTTTTTTCTTTTTAAATCAGGAATGGATTTTTTTTTAAATCAAATTCCTTTTCAGAGTCTATGGAGATGGTCATGATTTTGTCCCTTAGATCTGTTCATATGAGGAGTGATAGGATGGCACATAGTAATTGTCTTAATTTCTAATAAAGAACCGTATTCGTACATTTTAAATGAGCTTGATTTACGTCACGTTAGGGATGCAGACTCTGATCACGAAAGAATTGCCTATCGCGGCTTGAATATTCTGTCTTCTTTTTACAGCTACTACGGACTGACAGTTTGGTTCCCTGATATGATCCGGTATTTTCAAGATGAAGCCTACAAGTCCAAAATGAAGGTGTTTCTTGGTGAGCACGTGTATGGTGCCTCCATCAACTTCACGATGGAGAATCAGATTCACCAACGTGGGAAACTTGTGAATGACAAGTAAGTGAGAGACCATGAGCTTTCCCCAGATCGAGATGGTGGTCTGTGAGGATTGCTCTTGGGAGAGAAGCTACTAGAAAGAGAATTCAATATGGCAGGTGAATGATCTCCAAGGTTCTTGGAGTACCTCAGAGACACAATGAGGCCTAGTGGCCTCCAGGCATCCTTAGTCATCTGACTAGAACTTATTCATCCAAGGATAGAGACATTTGACTGAGGAGAGGCAATCAAACCAATTTTCCTGAGGCCTCACACCTTTCATGGAGATGTGCACAGGACTGTGGCCTCCTACTGCTGCCTGCCTAGAAAGAGGGCCCAGAGGGTCAAGAACCCCATACCAATCTACTACCTGGTTTTTGAGCTTTTTCTGTGATCTTAGGAAGCTTCTCTAGAAGCAAATCCAGAGGATAATATGACAATACTTTATGTTACTCTTTGACCTAATATTATCTCCAAGGGTTGGTCAGCATGGCCCATTGCCATCAAGAGTGCTGTTCCGTAGGGGAAAAATGAGTGGTGTATTGGAAGAGTCCTGCCCACATCTTTGTGGGGCTGCCTCCTCAATCCCTTTTGCTTCTCTTCCTATTCCTAGGGCCGATGAGATGGACAGTCAGTCCCCGCACTGGGCTTTAAGAATGCCTCTTTGAGGCTGTGCTCTACAGGACCGCCCTGCCCCCGCCTGTGGGTCAGAACACAGTCAATTAAAGTTGACCCCAGGCCACATTATTCACTAAGCTGAACATCTATTCCCGTTTCCCTTCTTGATTGTACTTACTTAGCATGTTCATCAAGTCAGCTGCATGGGGACATCAGAAATACCACGGTCCAGACAGTTCAGCGTCAGTGATACAAACTACCCCAGATGTACCACCTCTTTATAAGAATCAACACCGTGAATTCTCCCCTGGAGTGCATGGTCCCCCATAACCCCTGTGCTTACCTTCATGTTCGTAGCGAAGTGGCCCGGCCCGTGACTGTCAGCCACATTAGGAAAGGAGCCTATGTCTGGGTGAAGTCCGAGATGGTAGCAGATGTCTCTTGCAGGCTAGTCCATATCGCTCGCACAGACCACACCCGAGCAAACGCTCATTGTTATTTAGGATGAGAAAGTGTGAGAGGAAAAGGGAATATCATTTCTACAAATATGAGATCTTTGGAGAGGAAGGTTAGGACAAGCATGAGTGGACAAGGAATTGGGGCTTTCAGATGATATATTTTTTTTAATGCAAAACCCAGTCACAAACATCTACACAATCACACGCCCGCACATACACATACATAGCCTCTGCGCAGAGACTTTGGTCACCAAACTCTACTGAGAGTGGCCACTCCACGGATGGCAGCTCGAGCTAGCAGGGGTGGGTGGCAGTTACCCTGGGATTTCTCACTCTCAAAGGATCTTCTGTTTAAGTGGGGAGAGCTTGTGTCGACATTGCCAATGAAGAAATGTTGCCCAAAGAACACTCTGGAAATGTTGAAAATGAAGGGACATTATGGATGGCCAGATATCACCCATGAAATGACACCATTCTCTGCAGAGATGAATTCAGTAAAAGAGACCTCATTTATGAAGTTTCCAGTGTTTGTTGATACTCTTTTGCGGTATTAGTAATAAGGATCATAGAATGACATTGATCATGAGGCTCATAATCATAACCATAGCAGCCAACATTATAAAGCATTTTTAGGTGTGAGTGGCTGCTTTAAGCACCCTCATAGACTATGTCATTTAATCCTCACAAAAATGAAGGAGGCCTCCAGGAGGTAAGACATATGTTTTCCTGTTATATAGGGAGAGAGATAGAAGTTCAGAGAGGCTGAGTAATTTGCCCAAGTCACACAGCTAATGTAAATAGAAATGTCTCTCCTGGGGTGCCTGGGTGGCTCAGTGGGTTAAAGTCTCTGCCTTCAGCTCAGGTCATGATCCAAGGGTCCTGGGATGGAGCCCCACATCAGGCTCTCTGCTTAGCAGGGAGTCTGCCTCCCCCGTGCCCCCCTCTGCCTGCCTCTCTGCCTACTTGACAGAGATGTCTGTCAAATAAATAAATAATATTTAAAAAAGAAGAAAAAAAAAGTCTCTCCAAAACACAGGCATTCAGACCCCAATCCCATACTTTTAACAACTAGATATTGTCTCACTGAAAACTGTCCCTTCCCTCAGAGGCCCTGTGGTACATGGTGTCTTCTGCATTCAGAAGTTCATCATGGGGCGCCGGGGTGGCTCAGTTGGTTAAGCATCTGCCTTCAGCTCAGGTCATGATCCCAGCATCCTGGGATCATGGCTCCTCAGGCTCCCTGCTCGGCCGGAAGTCTGCTTCTTCCTCTCTCTCCATCCTTCACCCCTGCTCATGCTCTCTCTCTCTAATAAATAAATAAAATCTCTTAAAAAAGAATTTAAAAAGTTCATTACAATGCCAGGACCCTTATGGTTTGCAGCAGGCTGGTTTTGTAGTTCTTAGATTTAGCTATATAAAACATGGGAACTTCTGATCCACTCTGTTCTTTTAACCTTTCTCAGCCTCTGGAAGCTTTCATCAAGCTTCTTGGGCAGGAGTGAGGAGGAAGCAAGTAGTCTTGAAAATAGTGGTCTCCTGGGGACCCAGGACCTCCCCCCAACCCCTGGGACCATACAGTTATTGCCAAGGGTCTGGGAATGCACAGACATGCCAAGGCTTATCTGAGAGTGGATGTGAATATTCTGTACACACAGATATGCTGCCATGTTTCTGTATTTCAAGAGCATGTGGTTGTTTTTGTGTAATTATTCAAATATAAATTCCTTCAGAAGTTGCAGTGAGTTAATTTTAACTTGTCATTTATATGGTTTCTTTGTTTTGTTTTGGAGAGAGGGAGAGAGCAGGGAGGGGGCAGAGAGAGAATCTTAAGCAGACTCCATGCCCAGCGTGGAGCCGGACCTGGGGCTTGATCTCACAACCCTGAGGTCAGGAGCTGAGCCAAAATCAAGAATCAGATGCTGGGACGCCTGGGTGGCTCAGTGGGTTAAAGTCTCTGCCTTCGGCTCAGGTCATGATCTCAGGGTCCTGGAATCGAGCCCCGCATCAGGTTCTCTGCTCAGTGGGGAGCCTGCCTCCTCCTCTCTCTCTCTCTGCCTGCCTCTCTGCCTACTTGTGATCTCTGTCAAATAATAAATAAATAAAATCTTAAAAAAAAAAAAAGAATCAGATGCTTAACAGACTGAGCCACCCAGGTGCCTCTCACTGTTTTTTTTAACTAATGGGTCTTAAAAGTGCAACCACTATCATGTGAGACCCATCACTTAACCCTCAGCAAATTGAATAAAAGGTTGTTTTTCTCCTTGGAAGATTAGCAACCTTGAAACTTAGCTAAGGAATGAAGGAACCTGAATTTCTTTTCTTGCATCATGCTGCCACCTGCTGGTTATGGACTAGAAAGCACCTCGTCTTCGAAAATCCTAACCCTCTTTGGAGAGTTCACTTCAGCTGGGGTGGCCCATGTCTCCAGATGTGCTCTGTATTCCTCCTCTGATGTTATCCACACTTTGCTAATTTAAAATTTAAATAGAATTTAAATTTAAATAGAATTTACCTTATTGGCTGTAGCACACAGGGGACAATGACTTTGGTGTAGGTAGGGTTTCAGACTTCTCCCACAGGGTTCGTGAATAGAGGAGAACCTGTTGAAGCCTGAACATCCTGCTGTAAGACAGTCCCTTTGGCCCCGAGAAGAAATGAAAGTACACAGATTCATTTGGGCCTCTTCCCCAGGCAACATCCGCAGCCCTCCTGGTGCATCCGATGGGACCAGGTGGCTCTGAGAACTCGTAAGTTTTTGGAAAATGCAAGAAAGACAAGAGAAAAAGTTCATATTCTAAATGCTGAGCCAAAATGTCAGGCCAGGCTTCTCATACTGTTAACCGAACGCAGGATAGTTGTTGTTTTGTCTGAGAGCATGTGTAAACTCATTAGTTCATTACCCTCTCTGCTTGGGGAGACATTTCTGCTTGGCAAGGCTAACTTCTGTAAGGGTTAGGGCAGGGGAAGAGTATGATACAAGACAATCAGGGGGAAGAAATAGGACCTGCCTCACGAGTTCTCTTGGAAGGTCAGGGGATTGAACCCTGAAATGAGGGTGATTTAGCAGAAAAGAGAAGGTTGCTTTCATGCGTCACACTGAGGCGTCACCCACACTGTTCAAAGCTCCTTTCAGCGAGGCAGAAATAAGAACTTTTTTCACCTCCCGTGGGTCTGTTTCAGGGCAGTGAAGTCCCATGAAGCCACCATGGGTGGGAAATGTGTAAATGCACCTTCCGGCGTCCAGGCCTGGGGAAGTAGCTTGAGGGGCTGGATTTCAAGCCTCGACGGGTCAGAGACTCGTGGAGCAGCTCTGACTTGCATAAGTCTCCTGTTCCACACCGGAAAGCCGTCATCTTGGTAAATAACATGCCTTATGCTTCAGAGTTGATCAAATCTCTCATTTAATCTAGGCCCTGCAAAGATCTTTGTGGAGACTCTTCCGGGATATTTTATAACCTCTCTGGCTGCTGAAAATTGGCTTGCTTTCTCCCCATCAAACATTTACTCAGGTTATTGCAAATAAATAGAAATCCTATTCATTGGGGGATGTTTATTCGGTATCTAAGCTATTTCGTTAGTCCCAACAGTTCCCCCTTGGTTACTGTGTACGATCTCATCCTCTGCAAATAAACATTGTTTTGTCTCCTTTCTTCTCTCTCTCTCTCTTTTTTTATTCCACTGTGAAGTACATCAAATACGCAGAGAACAGAGAATAATGGAAACAGCGTGCTTCAGAGCAGCTGGCTTTATAAAATCATAAGCTGCGCTATATTTACCTCCGATTTTAAAATAGATTAAACATTACTCGCTCGGTGAGCCTCGATGGGATTCCTCTCCCTCCCAAAGCATAATGACCACCATTGTTAATAAACCTGGTGTTTTACACTGTTGGATGTTTTTATACTTTTCCCGTGTGTCTATGTTGACAAACATTGTCCAGTACTTTTTACATGGTTTGGAGTTTAGGTAAATATCATACTATGTTATATATGGAAATGTATATTATACTATAGATTTTGCAACTTGTTTTTTTGTATAGAATTAGGGGTTTGGGGGGGTGCATGGATAGCTCAGTGGGTTAAGCCTCTGGCTTTGGCTCAGGTCATGATCTCAGGATCCTGGGATCGAGCCCCGCATCGGGCTCTCTGCTCAGTGGGGAGCCTGCTTCCCCCTCTCTCTGCCTGCTTGTGATCTCTCTCTCTCTCTGTATCAAATAAATAAATAAAATCTTTTTAAAAAGTAGGGTTTTTAAAAATATATATATTTATTTACTTATTTGAGAGAGAGTGAGAGCGAGGGAGAGCATGAGGGCGGCGGGGGCAGACACCACTGCTCCCCACTGATCAGGGAGTCTGACGAGGGGCTCGATTCCAGGACCCCAGGATCATGACCTGAGCTGAAGGCAGTTACTTAACTGACTGAGTCACCCAGGTGCTCCTAAAATTAAGGTTTTGAAGACTCTTTGCATTGGTTATCATAGCTACGTAATTTAATTTGATTAATTTAAACGTCATTACGTGAGTGTTCCCTAATGTGTTTGTCTGTTCTTTTGATGGACATTGAGGTCATTGACAATTTTTGGCTGTTACACATAATACTGCAATAAGTATTTTTATGGGGCAGTTTGTCTAGTCTGAAACCTAGAGGTGGAATTGCTGGATGGACGGATACGAGCGTCTTCAGCTTCTGTGCCACAGTGGTCTCCACGAGCCTTGTACTAACTATGCTTCCCACTGGGCAGGATGAGTGGGCCTGGCTCTCCACAATGGGGCCCATTCTTAGTCTGTGAGAGGGAGGAGAGTGACATGGTATCTCTTTGTCCTTTAACTTGTATTTCCCCGGTCCCAGTGAGACTGAGCATCTCCTCCTGTGTTTCTTGGCCCTTCAGGTTTCTTCTTCTGGACCTGTTCACAGGCTTTGTTTATCTTATTTATTAGATAATCATTTTCACCTTAATTTGCATAATATCTTCATCTGTTTGGGCTGTAACAACAAAATACCCCAGACTGAGAGAAATTTATTTCTCCTGGTTCTAGAGGCTGGAAGTCCAAGATCAAGGCACAGGTAGATTCCAGATCTGGTGAGGACACGCTTCCTGATTCATAGACGGCCATCTTTTGCTCTGTGCTCACATGGAGAAATGCAGGAAGGAGCTTTCTGGGGCCCCTTTTATAAGGGCATTAATCCCATGCATGACCTTTATGACCTAACTCCTCCCAATGGCCCTACTTCCTAATACGATCACACTGAGGATTAGGTTACAACCTAACGGATTTTGAGGGGGACACGAACATTCAGTCTGTAGTACATGAGTTCTTTAAACTTCTTTGTAAAAGATAAGTGTCCATGATAATGCTTGAAAATTTCCCGTGTTTTCTTTTTTTTAATTAAAATAAACTTTTAATTTTGGAACAGTTTTAGTTTCACAGAAAAATTGCAAAGATTGTGCAGAGAGCTTCTGGTATAGCCTGCACCTTGTTTCTTCTATTATAACATCTTATATGATGAAGGCACATTGATTACATACTAAACCAATATCAGGACATATCAGGAAAGTCCATACTCCACCTGGATTTCTTTTTTTTTTTTTTTTAAGGTTTTATTTATTTATTTGAGCGAGACACAGAGAGAGAGGGAACTCAAGCAGGGGGAGTGGTACAGGGAGAAGCAGACTGCCCGGCGACCTGGGAGCCGATGTGAGGCTCGATCCCGGGACCCTGGGATCATGAGCTGAGCTGAAGGCAAATGCTTAATGACTGAGACACCCAGGTGCCCTTCTACTTCTGTTTTTTAAAATATTACTTTGAAATAATATTGTTTCACTCTTGCTTCTTTGTGTGTCTTATAATTTTTGGTTGAAAGTGAGATATGTAGGATAGTGAAGACCTTTTTAAGAATGGGTACATCTCTTTTGGGAAGCGCTTACAGGGTGTGCGAGTGTTGAGCCAATCTAGTCAGTGTTTGAACTTTTTGGGGGGGGCATAGCTATTATTACTTAGAAATTTGTTGGGACTTCCTTTTGATTGGAGTATAATTTATGACTTTTATATAATAAAATTCACTCTTTTAATAGTATAGTTCTTTGAGGTTGCCAAGGGCATACAGTCAGGTAGCCACCAAAATCCGGATACCATTACTCCCCAGATTTCCTCACGTCACTTTGTGGTCAGTCCTTACTCCACCCCCTGTCCCTGGCAACCAATACTCTTCTCCCTGTGGCATAAATAGTACCCTGTACTATGACGCTTTTTAATCCCAGTTTTTCCACTTAGCATTATGTACTTAGATCTATCCATGTTTTTGCACATTTAACAGTTTGCTTTATGGCAGAATACTCTTCCAGGGTATAAATGTAGTAATGCATTTTATCCACTTACCAGTTGAAGGAAGGATTTTAGCATCTTTAAATTAATGGCTCCTCTAGGATGCTGACAACCATATTTGTATATGAAGTTGTTCTATTTTTTCCTCTTGTAAATTAATAATTGCTTTTCTCTTTATTATATCTCTCTTATCCTCGATTCTATTTTTATAATTCTGCTTAAGATTTTATTCCCAAAGGCTGTACATGGGCTGGGATCTTTGTAAGACAGACTGGATGCGCTCTTGTGATTTCAGCACTTGGGTAGCTTGGAGTGTAAAAGAAAAGGAAGGAACAAGGTCGGGCTTACTGGCAGATTCACTGAGGCATGAGCGTGTATGTTCTTAGAGAGTCTGTTAGATTGACATTGGTACCAATATGTCCATGAATACTTCTTATTCTTCTTGAAATAAAATTTTTCATCATTTGGAGGGGTGCCTGGGTGGCTCAGTGGGTTAAAGCCCCTGCCTTCCGCTCAGGTCATGATCCCAGGGTCCTGGGATCGAGCCCCGCGTCAGGCTCTCTGCTCAGCAGGGAGCCTGCTTCTCCTCCACCGCCCCCCGCCTGCCTCTCAGCCTCCTTGTGATCTTTGTCTGTCAAATAAATTAATTTTTTTTTCATCATTTGGAGAGGAAAGATGGCCATATCCTAGATCCACTATTTTATTTCTTTTCAGGCAACACAGTTAAGGCACGCCTCACTTATAGAACCATATAGAGCTAGAAAAACCACCTCCTCAATACCCCTACTTTCAAGATTTTTAAATGCCAACCTAGAGAGGAGGAAAGAGCTACCTGAGATCTCTGAAAGTCGGACTCCACTCATCGGTTTACGAAGAGCGGTACCAGAGGTGGGGGAGAGTCCTAATGACGAAACTGGAGAATTTTACAAGTTGCATGGAACATTCACTTTTCTCCTCTCTTTAAGGAAATTAGGTTCAAGCATATATTTTCTGAAGCAAACGATCCTCTTCTTTATGCTCTGCTTTACCTCGGGCTAGGACCAGACACGAGATAATGTGTGAGAGACGAGAATTCCAGTTCTTCACTTGATCTTAGCCAAAGTCTGAGAAGCGATTAGAATTCCAGCTCTCCTCCAAACCATTCTGTTTCATTTTACTGTAGCTGGAAGGCTTATGATAGTAGGATATATGTATGGAAGCTTTGGAGAACTTTACCCTTTGTTTATTTTCTGCCCAACAGGTGATTTAATTTATCTGAAAGAAAGCTCTCTAGTTTTCAAAAAAGGCAATTAAAGGGTGTAGGTAATACACCTCCATGCCTTTACACGTGCTGTTCCCTCTGCCTGGACTGCACTTCCTCTATGTCTTTGCTTGGAAAGCTTCTACTGGTCCTTCAGGATAGATCACTTCATGCTTGTCCCAACTGGATCACAAGTGCCCCCTTTCAAGTGATCTTAGAACATACCTCCATCTTGATGATTATCACACTAAATTTTAATGATCAGTTTTCTTATTTATCTTTCATTAGACCGAGCTTCTTGAGGTTGCCATCAAGTAAAACACAGTGACCAAACAGATAAAATTTGTTTTAGTTTACCATTCGGTGGACTAACCATTGGGACTAAGGGTAACTGACATAAAGTGTGTGTGTAATAATCCTGCCATAGATTCTGCATTGCCAATGGCTCCTGTTTTCTTACAGGCCAAGTTCTGTAAGACACTTACTCTAACTTTTCTTGCAGACTTTGAACTCTCCTGAATGAAGAAGCTCAGACCAGTTCAGTATATAAATTAGAGATAGGAGATGGTTTATATAAAGATTCATAAAATATGCCTTGGTCCTTTCTCCTTTTATCTCTTTCTTTATAACTTTGGCTTTTTATAACTCACTTGGAGATACATTTTAAGGTCTGCTTACGTCAGGTCCTTTATGATTTATGGCTCTGCTCCCTCACCTACCCGTGGCAGAACATTAAAATATATCTGAGGGCCACATCAGCAACCTTTTGCTATATTAAAGAGAAGGATATATTTAAAAAGGCAAAACCCGAGACAGCCTCCAGGAATAGCTTTCCTGAGTAAACATATCCAGCATACAAATTACATTAATTTTGAAATCAAAGGCATCTTCCTGTAGCACAAGTCTTAGCAATATCCATGGAAATCTGAAGAGTGCCTTTGGAGGCCCCGTTTATAAGTCTGTAGCAAATCTGACCCTACGAAAAATTCTGTAAAATAATTTGGCTTCTCTAGACCAATGGCCCTCACATTTTTGAAATAATCTGGCATCTGCCTCTGGTGGTTCTGGTTCAAGGGGTCTAGGAATATAGGAAACTGCATCTTTCATAACAACCTTTGGTTTTATTCTGATGCAAGTGCTCTTGGGACTTCTCTTTGAGAAGCACTTGATCAGATGTTCTTACTGGGTGGGGGTGTCTTTTTGCAGAAGCTCATGACAGGTGACTCTAGAGTAGGGTCATTAGCAGAATACAGTATAGCATGAAGGGAAAGGAGATCTGGTCACCATCTGTGGTCATGGACTGAATCATGTGGTGGCTCTGAAGAGGACAATGACCCTTAGCAACCTGTATGGCCTCTATCAAGGTGACTCCCACTGAATTATTGTCTATTGGCTTGTTGCCCACCGCCCCCTCCCCCCGCAATTAGATTTAAGGGCAGGGACCATGTCTTTCCTCTTTGTATGCATAGCCCCTAATACCGTATACCTAAGTTTTGCTGAAGACTGAGTATATACATAAATGAATAGACAAATGAATGAGTTGTAATTCTTCACAAATGGAAACAGATCCAAGGCTTCTAGCTTAAAAGTTTGGCCAAGCTTGGGAAAGGTCCCGCCGAGGATGATGTTAATGTAGGTCAGTATATGGTTTTGAATGTAATATTGTTTTTTCCTATTACGTTCATGTCGGAGTTGGAGCAGACCAGTGGCTCCCAAATGTGCCTGCACCTCATAGTCACTAGGTGCTTCCATCCTCCTTTTGTTTTTCAGTGAAAAGTACTATGTATGCTTGGTATAAAAGGAAATTGAACTTTCCCAGGGCCACACTTCTACCAGTTTCCTGTGTAACTCTTGGGTATATTCTATTCATTTGGAGGCATATGGTACATATACTTTTTTACATGAATGGGCACAGCTTGCATTTTATTTTTTTCAGTTAACAATATACCTTGAAGATTGTTCCATATTAAGGCATTTACCTAAAAACTGTAACAGCCACATGGCAGTTCACCGTGTGGGCATCTCCCTGTCTGTCTATCTACCCACCCATCATCTGCCTAGTGATCAATTCTATTATAAGAAATGTTGCATCGAGCATCTGTGAGTGTATTTCTTTGAATGCATGAGCAAGTATAGATACACTCAGTTCTTAGAGGTGGTATTTCTAGATCAATGCCATTACGCACTCAAAATTTTGCAAAAGTGTTCTCCAAAGAGGCTTCACCAATAGTATTCTACCCTCCGTGTGAATGAAAGTGCTTATTGTTCCAAATCTTTGTTGGAGAAGTTTTTTTTTTTTTTTTTAAAGATTTTATTTATTTATTTGACAAAAATCACAAGTAGGCAGAGCGGCAGGCGGGGCGGGGGGGGGGGGAGCAGGCTCCCCACTGAGCAGTGAGCCTGATGCAGGGCTTGATCCCAGGACACTGAGACCATGATCTGAGCTGAAGGCAGAGGCTTAACCCACTGAGCCACCCAGGTGCCCCGGGAAAGTTTTTAAAATGAAGATTCTCAGTCCCTCACAAATCTATTGCTTCCAAGCCTACTAGGAGGAGCTGAGGGGCCTGCTTTTTTTAAACAAGATTTTATTTACTTATTAGAGAAAGTGCATGTACAAGCCAGAGTGGGGACAAAGGAAGAGGGAGAAGCAGACTCCCTGCTGAGTAGGGAGCCTTAGGTGGGTCTCCATCCCAGGACCCCAAGATCATGACCTGAGCCAAAGGCAGATGCTTAACCGACTGAGCCATCCAGGAGCCCCAGACCTGTACATTTTTAAAGCTCCTCATAAAATGCCACGTGATTCGTATTCTCATTTCACTGTAGCTTGTCCATATCTCGATGAGTCTGAGGCAGAAGGTCCATGACTACATTTGGGAATCACCGGCTGCTGCTTCGTACCCCCTGTGTCTACCCAGATCAGATAAGTTTCCACACTCCCGATCTCCTTCCTCCTCTATAAACACCAGCTAAGGAATAGGGAACTAACCTTGGGAAGTAATGTTTCAGCACCCTTTCATTTGAAGTTCTCCTTTTCCTGCCTTTCTGTGCTTTCCATTTTGGTCTCAAGGCTTCTCTCAGGACCAATCACTCAGGGACTAATGTCTTTCCCACAGGTTCACAAAGATGTACTTTAAACATGTACTCTTCGAGGACACGTTCTTTGACGAGTGCTATTTTGAGGATGTTACATCTACCGATACCTATTTCAAAAACTGCACCATTGAATCAACCGTCTTCTACAACACAGGTGAGAACATGGGCGATATGGGTGCACGGTATCAAGGGTGGACAGGCCTTATATAAAAAGCAAAGTGCTCACGTGCACCTGAATGTTTATAGCAGCAATGTCCACAATAGCCAAACTATGGAGAGAACCTAGATGTCCATCAACAGATGAATGGATAAAGAAGATGTGGTATATATACACAATGGAATACTATGCAGCCATCAAAAGAAATGAAATCTTGCCATTTGCAATGACGTGGATGGAACTAGAGGGTATTATGCTGAGCAAAATAAGTCAGTCAGAGAAAGACAACTATCATATGATCTCCCTGATAAGAGGAAGTGGAGATGCAACGTGGGGGGTTAAGTGGGTACGAGAAGAATCAATGAAACAAGATGGGATTGGGAGGGAGACAAACCATAAGAGACTCTTAATCTCACAAAACAAACTGAAGTTTTCTGGGGGGAGGGGGCTTGGGAAGGGGGGGTGGGATTATGGACATTGGGGAGGGTTTGTGCTATGGTGAGTGCGGTGAAGTGTGTAAACCTGGCGATTCACAGACCTGTACCCCTGGGGCTAATGATACATTATATGTTTATAAAAATTTTTTTTAAATTAAAAAAAAAAGAAGCAAAGTGCTCAGTCATAAGCTTTAGGAGTAGGAAGGTACACACGGACATGGTTACTGAGCATCAGGTTGGAGAAATGGGTTCTATCCCGAGGCATGGCACGGATTAATTGCACCATCTTTACCAATGTAATTTGCATGTGTTATCATATATGAAGTAGAAACAAAAGTTCTGGGTGAGTGCTCTGATCGCAAGCATCTCCAATGCCCTATGCTGCAGGTCTTTTGTGGGAAGCATTTCGGAAGCCAACATTTTAGGAAGGCGACATTTTACGCATGGAGCGCTTTCTCAAAGACCTCACGTAATTTGAATCTTGCAAAATTCAAGGTTCATGTTCTCACAATAATAAAGGGAGAGGGAAAATTGTATCTTTTCAAGCCTTGTGCATAAAGTGAGATGAGGGGCACCTGGGTGGCTCAGTGGTTTAAGCCTCTGCCTTCAGCTCAGGTCATCGTCTCAGGGTCCTGGGATCGAGCCCCACATCGGGCTCTCTGCTCGGCAGGGAGCCTGCTTCCTCCTCTCTCTCTGCCTGCCTCTCTGCCTGCTTGTGATCTCTCTCTCTCTCTCTCTTTCTGTGTGTGTCAAATAAATAAATAATCTTTAAAAAAATAAAAATAAAAATAGAGATGAGAGGCATATTTTCAAATCACACCATTTCAGTCTTCCATGATTAAAAACTTTCACAAAATCCCACCACTCTATCATTCCCCATTACTTTTACTACTCTCATCATAGGTTAATAACATACCAAGGGGAGTTGAGACATAAGGAAACTACCTGAGCTCTACCAGGGGCTTCATCTACATTGTCTCCAGTGAGAAATGTACAATTACTCCCATTTTATAGCTCAAGAAACCCAGGCTTAAGCCCTTGCCCAAGGACACAGCTAGCAAGCTGAGGGAGCGTGAATTCATTCCTGAGCTGTTTGGTTCTGAAGTCTGTGGTCTGTCCACTGAACTCCATGCATTGTGCCAATATTACTGCTTTCTCCTGACCCTCAGCACCATGGCTGATGCAAGAATATCTTTTCCTTCCGTGAGGTCAACCTCAAAATGTTTACTCTCTGGCCTCTAAATAGCCCTCCATTTCTAAGTGATCCATTATGAGAAGTACCTTTGTAATTTTTTTTTTTTTTTTAGCCCGAACCTAAAAAGGCATATACATTGCCTGTTTGTCATTAAAACTGGATGCATCTTTTAGTTTCTTCTTTCAAGTTTTAACGATGCCTCTTTGCATATGCTCACATGGGGACTTTTGCAAACACCTGTACTCATGAAATGTCAGTGCTGGGAAGTGATGGAGAGAATCAGGTGTACTTTTCTAATTTTATAGGATGAGGTTACAGAAGGTTAAGGAGGGTTAACTGCAGAGCCAGGTCCCGAAACCCAGATTTTCCGAGAGCTTCCTTAGGCACTCTTTCTGCTTGGACGGTGGGTGTTAGAAGGGGTCAGAAGACTTGGGAACTAGTTCCAAAGCAAATGGTTTATATTTTTTTAAGACTTGATTTTTTTGGAGATGTTTAAGGTTTAAAATAAAATTAGAAAGAAGGTACAGATTTCCATAGAACTCCTGTCCTCCAGCCCTGTCTCCCCCATCATCAACATGCCCTCACAAGAGTGGTGTATTTGTTACCAATGATGAACCTACACTGATACCTCATAATCATCCCAAGTTCAGAGTTTACAGGAAGATTTGCTGTTGGTGTTGGACACTTTCTGGGCTTGGACAAATGTATATATATCCACCATTATCATACCATGTAGAGTATTTTCACTGCCCTAAAAATCCTCTATGCTCTCCATATTCATCTCTCCTGCTCCCCACCGTGGAAACTACTGAACAAATGGGTTTTAATTTTATTTTTAATTTAATTAACTCAATTTTAATTTTTAAAAATATTTTATTTGTTTATTTTAGAGCGAGAGGGAGAGAGAGGGAGCACAAGCGTGTGGAGAGAGTGAGAGAGAATCCCAAGCAGACAGTCCCTGGGCATGGAGACTGACATGGAGCTCAATCTCAGGACCCCAAGATCATGACCTGAGCTGAAATCAAGAGTCGGACGCTCAACCAACTGAGCCCCCAGGTGCCCCACAAACGTTTTTCATTTTGAAGAATGTTCGGGTTTCTGCATGGGTTCTGGAATGGTTTCACTTCAATCCAGACCCAATTCCTGTGTCTTCTGCTTCCTGTAAGTTGGGTAGCCTCAACTACCCATGGCTCTGCCTTGAGCCATGAATGGCTCAGCCTTGGTGTGGACCCTGGTGTCATCTCATTGATAGAAACAGGATGGTTTGGGGCACCTCAAGGGCTCAGTTGGTTAAGCATCTACCTTTGTCTCAGGTCATGATCCCAGGGTCCTGGGATTGAGACCCACATTGGGCTCCTTGCTCAGCGGAGAACCTGTTTCTCCTTCTCCCACTGCCTGCTGCTCCCTCTGCTTATGCTCTCTTTCTCTTGCTCTCTCTCTCTGTCAAGTGAATAAATAAAATCTTTAAAAAAAAAAAAAGGAATTAAAAAAGAAAGAAAGAAACAGGATGGTTTCCTGGTTGAAAGACGATGTATTTAGACATGTGTTTCCATGAGCATTCACTTCATTTCCCTTTGCTTATGGGAAGTTGAAACAGTCATTACCTTGTTAGGGTTTTCTTTCTCCATCCATACCTGGCCACACGTCACCGTGACTTTGAGATTGTCTGATTGCCGGAGGCGTGGGGACAGCCTACCCTTGGAAGACGCGTGACTCCATCCCTGCCTCTGCCCCATCTCTCCCCAGCCCCTGTTCACTGTACATGAACCCACGGTATCCTTCTCTCCTCAGACCTCTACAAGCATAAGTTCATCAACTGCCGGTTTATCAACACCACCTTTCTGGCGCCGAAGGAGGGCTGCCACATGGACTTTGAGCAGGATAACGACTTCCTGATTTACCTCGTCAGCTTCCTTGGCAGTCTGTCTGTCCTGCCTGGCAACATCATTTCTGCCCTGCTCATGGATAGAGTGGGAAGGCTCAAGATGATCGGTGAGTAGTTAGGGATGCTGCATCTCCTCCAGTAGGTGAGGATCGTGGCTTTCAACATGTTTTAAGGAGAGGATTTTTTCTTTTTCTTAAATAAATCTTGTACTGGAAACCAAACAGGTAAGATAGGATCTGCTGGTGAAGAGCCTAGCAGGCAGGCAAGGCTCCAAAACCCCCAGATTCCACGGATGTAGTCTGAGACCGATGGTCCAGGTCAGGGAATCCTCTTCATTTCCCGACTGAGCGATTCTGGGATAGTCACTCACACTATTAGCACTTCAGTAGGGATGTTAAATATACCCATTCTACCCGCTTTGTAAGATTATTGTCAAAAAATACATTAAATGCTCTTCAGTGAACATTGTTTCATCTGATGGGTTTTTAATAGATTGCATTGCTTATTATGATTTCATGGTGATGACACTGGCTTTGGAGGTGCACAGACTCATATCCAAGTCTTATCAGCTCGAGGCTATCTGACTTGGGACATGTTCCTTTACTTCTCCAGGCTTCAGTTTCCATATCTGTACCTGTAATTAGCTGGTCGGGTTTTGTGAGGCTTGAGCATAATGTAGCCAGAGCATCTTATAGTGCTTGGTGCCTGTAGGTTCTCAAAAATGGTAGAAGTTTTCAGGTATGACTTGCTTCACTGCATCAGGATTCACAGAAGTTTGCTTCAGAAACACATGCTATGCATGGAAAATAAAAATAACAAAACATATACACCCAGGGCCAGGGAAAATATATATTGGAATATATTAATTGTAAGGCCAGCATGGGGACGAGAACAACACACTGATACACATGCCGTGAAGGGTCTGTTCTGGGATGTAGCCGATCAGGAAAATTAATACCAACTCCCTAGCAGGGAAGCTCAAAGGGGAATAAAATAAATCACATAGTCGTTTTGTCAGAGTAGAGCAAATTAATCAGAGCTCGGCAAAGGGAGCTCTTGCCAATGTAGGGCTCGTGGAGTATTATTATTGTAAAAGTAGCATGAATATTTAGAAAGGGGAGCACAAGAAATGCTGTATGTTGTGAGGTTGGCATCACAGTCACAGACAGAACTCTCTCCTGGGTCAGAGGTGAGGCCCTGGTTAGACCTGAAGCCCCTGAAGGAAGGGCAGCGTTGACTCAGTCCTCAATGCCCGAGTTTTTCAGCCCACGTATACCCTGTGCAAGACCAGCAGCTCCGACTTAGGTAGCCATCTCTGCCAACATTTGCTTTATGAGTCTGCACACCTTCCTTTCCTTCTCTGAGCTTCTGTTTCCAATTATGAAAGTAATACCAACCTTTGCTCAAATGTGATAAGGTGTGTGAGAGTAGATGGGTGATGTTTCTGCCATTCTGCCCCTGACCTTTCCAGCCCCAGGTTGAACAGCGAATACGGTGGTTGAGCCCTGGGGGGTAGCCTGGGACATCCTTGGGGAGGCAGGGTCTATGAGGGGTGGGGTGGATGCCCATGTGCAGGGGTGTAGCCTGCCCCCTGGAACAGCCTCATAATCCCCCATGGAGGCAGAGTTTAGGCTGGGCAGGGGGAGGGGGCAGGACAGCCGGAGAGCAGACACCCCCTTTACAGCCACAGCAGCCTGTCTTGACATGAATGTATCCCAGATCAGAACTGATTTCTGTCACGTTCCCCAAACTGGACATCTGGAACTACTATTTCTCATTCTTTGTAGCCTACTCTTTTATTAATGTCTGTATTTTGGTTCTGAGCTGCACTGTTAAAAGCACAGACAGTTCTTCCTTCTTTAGTAGAAGGTCTAGCACAAGGCGGACCAACGGTGATATTCTTAGTACGCGGCTCATACTAGATGTTCAATAAATATCTCAATGGGATGTAGGTGACCTGTTTTGAAATAGTCTTTCCACGAATGAAAAGAACTATTTCCTCAGACAAATTCCTCTTGGATCTGCCGGGCCATAAAATGTACTCTGCTGTGCTATTTCCAGAGTAGAAGTCATGTCTTGTTAACAACAAAGTAGAAGTTTTCCTGATGAGGCTGTTCTCATTTATTCACTGGATAAGCGGTAATATATGCAGGGCTTGTTCTCTGCCAGGCTGTGTGTGGCACACAATGAGAAGGCAGCAGTAACGGAGACAGACGGCATCCTCATGCTCACCTATTGGGAGAGACAGACATAAACTAGAAATTTCATTGAACAAACACTTATAAAGCACGGATTATAGGTCAGGCTTCCTGCCAAGCATTTTGTAAATATTAATATATTTAACACTCTATAACCCGGTGAGGTAGGTACTATTTCTTGTCAACATTTTACAGAGAGGGAAAGTGAGGCAGCATAGGGAGTTTAGGAGGCTTGCTCAAGGTCACACAGGGGAAGACGTTGGGATTTGAACTCGGGCCTCTCCATCACAAGGGAAATGAGAGTTAACAGAGGGGAAGTACAGTGGGTCACAGGGCTCTATAGTAGGATTAACTAATGTAGTTGAGAGGTCAGTTGTCTGACTGTCACTTGATTTATTCGATGGTAAGGTTTTGTATTCAGTAAACTTTTGTCAACATTTATTGTAAGCTAGACACCATGGTTGGGCGATTTGAGGGAAGTGTGCATTTAGGTGATATAGGTCCCAAGGCCCTTGTGGCCCCATAGATATTTGTCTCCTCCTTAGCTGTTTGGAAAGATGTTACCAGGTGACCTGCTCACAGCCCTGCCCCCTCCCAGAATCAGCAGAATTCAGGGGACAGTTACCATGTCCCAGCTCCCCAGCAGAGTTTGACATCAGTGTTGGCAACTCCAGGTCCGAGATTCTAGCCGAAGGCGTCCCCACCAGGGGGGTCCTTGTGGGTGAGGCCAAGCCACCAACATGGCTTCCTGTCAACGGGACCCCCAGGGTCCTGATGCCTGGGAAGGACCGTTGGTCTGTTTCCCACTGGGTGTTTGGAAAGCTAATTTCTTTGTTTCTTTCTTCTGACTATTCCCACTGCATTTCCAGCCATAGTCCTGGTCCACACGCTGCATCCATTCCACATTCCCCAACCTCTTCTGGGCTGGATGGAATGGATTTGGGCAGCATTTGACATGGCCTTCTTCCAGTGAGAACTTTTATCATGAGCTGCATCAGTCAGAGTGCTGGTGGGAGAAAGAATCTACCTTGGATAGTGCTAATGAAGAGACTTTATGCATGGGATGTGGCTTTTAGAGTCAGGGGGTGGGGGTGCAGAGGCACCCAGATGCTAGTGAAACTGGCAGCAGGTACTGTCTCTAGGATTGCAGGGAGAAGATAGCACTCACAGCCCAAGGAGAGTTGGAACCATGGAGGCAGAGGCTCCCTGAAGGAACTATAGTCCCCATCAGGGGGAGGGGATGTAGCCATTGCCAAAAAAGGGCTTATAAATAGGCTGGGAATTGGGAAGAAATACTCCAGTCCCTAACTGCTCCCAGCTGACAAGGGAGCCACAGGTATGCAGTCCCTGGGGGGTTAGCTTCTCAGGGCACAGGGCAAGGCTGAGAAGGTAGATCAGATGTCTGGGGTGGGGATGGGATAAATAGGGAATCAACAGCAGGGCCTTCAGGTTTTCTTCTGCAGCTCATTTACAGTTCTGTTCTCAATAGCGTGTAAGCTCCATGAGGATTTTTTGATATTGATATATTTCTGGCACCCAGTACAATGTCTGGGACATAACAGATTCTCAAGGAATGCCTCCTCAGCCTCTTCCCCAGTAATTCTGGGCTGGGCAGCACCACAGAGTGAGGATTTCAAAATCCTTCCCAGGAGGCTAACCCTGGTGACATGATCCATGCAGAAGACTCTAATCCCATGGTTGGAGGGCCATGTGGGGAGCTGAGCTTTCTCCTTATAGAAATGGGCCTGTGACTTGAGGGAACCTGTTACTTCAGGTGCATCTGTGAAGATGGGAGTGGGTGACAGTCTTATCTAAGACATGCGCTTCATGTTTTTTTTGTTTGTTTGTTTGTTTGTTTGTTTTTTGTTTTTTGTTTTTTATTTTTTGTTTTGTTTTGTTTTTTCCTGCCCTCGTCCTGCTCCTGTAGGTGGCTCTATGTTGATCTCGGCAGTCTGCTGCTTCTTCCTGTTTTTTGGCAACAGCGAGTCTGCGATGATTGGCTGGCAGTGCCTGTTCTGTGGGACCAGCATTGCCGCATGGAATGCTCTGGATGTGATCACGGTGGAGCTGTATCCCACCAATCAGAGGTCAGTTCTTCCCTGGGGTTCCCTCTGGGGCTTGTTCGGACTTCTTTGGCCAGAAATCTACCCATTCCAACACCTTCCCCCACAGCCACCTTGGTCTTCTGGTGTTTCACGGACAAAGCAAACACCTCTTTGATGGTTGAGTTTCTCCTGCACGGGGGTTGGCATAGGTACGGAGGTGAGCAGGCTAAAGCCTGATGGGGTGGGGAGAGGGTCTAGATACAAAGGACAAGTATAAACCATGTTTGGGAGAGAGGAATGAGGGCGACACCATAGGTATCATGCACTCCAAAGAGAGGTGATAACAGGCCTCTAATGGGAGAGAGGGCAAAAAGGTGAAGAACTAGATAAGCAAAGGGTGGCGGAGAGAGAAGGGCAGATAAAGGTGGGGATGATGCCTGATGGTCTAGGGCATTTGCAGAGAATGTGGTAGGAATGCCCAGCATTTACTTCTATTTTTGTGCAAGCCATATGGGAAGAGGCTTGGTTGAAAGGCATAGGGTCAAAGCCATTATGCAGCAGTTATCCCTCCTTATGGAGAGGGAGCTGTAAATTTTAAGGATGGCAGGTTAAGTGGCCCTATGGTCAAAAGGCATTTGGAGTGATGTGGAAGGCAGGTAAATGAAATTATGCAAAAAAATCTTAATGATATTCCCCCAATTGGTGACAGAGGTATTAGAATATGGAGAGCTATGGCAAAGCACAGCATTCCATATTTGGAGCCCCTCTCCCCTGAACCAAGAGCTTCTAAGTTTTACAAAAAATAAGAGGAGGAAAATTATCATTATTTCCACTGTATATGCTTTTACATCTAGGAAACTTGAGACAATTAACAAAAGAGACTGTTAGAAACACTAAAATAATTTGATACGGTGGTCAATAATAAAACTAACTTAACATATGGGATTTAAAAATGTATCTAAAAATGTAAAAGTAAAATTGAATTCCATTTAGTAATAGCAGAAATCCTAAACTATTTAGGATTATAAGAATATAAGGAATAATAAGAAAAATGAAACACTTATGTGAAGAAAACCATAAAGCTTTACTGAAAGATGAAACAGAAATCTTATATATATGTCAAGATATACTTTACGAAATTCTAAGAAGATTTATTCTCACACAAATTTCAAATCTTTTGTTTTTTTCTAACTTCAATGAATCCATTCAGAATTCAGTGAGATTTTTTTCCTTCCCTCTGGAAACTTGGGGCAACTTTGGGAATTTCATGTAGAGAAATACACATGTGAAAATACCCAAGAAAGTTCTGAAAACAAAAAGATTGGGATTGGGGGCTAGTTATATATAAAGTGATTAAAAATGTAAAAAAAATTAATGTACAAAAATGTAAACACATTCTTAGTAAACCTGTGATATCAAAAAGAAATATTTTGCTTCAGTTGAAGAGAGCTGGTGGTGAGAGTATAGTCTCTGTATACAGATGGAGTCAAGAAAGGACAGATGATTAGTAGCAGTTACCACCGAGGGGACACCTGGCTGGCTTAGTCAGTAGAATATGTGACTCTTGATCACTGGAGCGGTGAGTTTGAGTCCCATGTTGGAGGTAGAGATTTCTAAAAAAAAAATAAATGAACTTTAAAAAAAATAGTAGTTGCTCCTCAGAAGTGTAATTGGGGGATAATAGTTAGGATTAGTCTTTCCCATGGGTGACAGAAATCTCAAATAACGGCAGCCTTGGGAAGGTAGGCATTTCCTTTTTGTCTCCTGTAGAAGTCCAGAGCAGGTACTACAGACTCTTTTCATCTTGTTGTTTGCCCTTTCATGAGCTCTGCCATGGGCTAAGATGAGACCATCTACATTTTTGGAAGCAGGATGCAAGGAAGAAAAATGGACGAGAAGAGAGCAAAAAGTATCACTCATGACATCTCTCAAGGAAATTTCTTAGGAGCTGCCATTTGCACTTACATCCCATTGGCTAAAAACAGTCACACAGCCAGACTCTGAAGCAAGGGAATCTGGGAAATGTAGTCTACATTTGAAAAGAAAAAGAAACAAGTGTGAAGGAAATACTCCAGAATGTGAATAGTGGTGATTGTCTTTCAGTGGTGGGATTCTGTATCTTTGCATCTTTATGTTATTCTGTATTTTCAAATTTGATTAAAATGAGAATGTTTGACTTTTATGTTTAGGGACAGAAGTCTCCTCCCACATCTTCACTATACATTCCCTCACAACAAGGGAAAGGACCCAGTCCTGTTCACCCAAGGAGGTCAGGTTCATCTTTTAGAATGATTTACTTTCTCCTTCTTTTACAGGGCGACAGCCTTTGGCATCCTTAATGGATTATGCAAATTTGGTGCCATCCTGGGAAACACCATCTTTTCTTCTTTTGTTGGGATAACCAAAGTGGTCCCCATTCTTCTGGCTGCTGCGTCTCTTGTTGGGGGTGGCCTGATTGCTCTTCGGCTGCCAGAGACCCGAGAACAGGTCCTGATGTGAACAATCTCTGGGGAAAGAAGATGTTGGAAGACCCTTATCCAGGAACCTTGAATGCACCCATGCTTCCTGTCTATCACTGTCCAGAGGACACTGTCCAGAGGACACAGGAGGCGAAGTTGATTTTGTGACTCCTAGTTTAGGACCCATCAATATGTTTGTAACTCAGGTGACTGATTTGGGGGTGTCCTGAATCACCTTCAGAATCCCAGAGCGGTGTTCTTGGCTTTGGGTCTCCCCAGCCCAAAGCAGGGGAAGAAGGATCACAACTTCTAGTGGGTGCACACGCTGAGCAAGGAGTGTGTATTCCCCCTACTGAGGTGAAAGGACTTATTTGCATTTCAAAATGAATTTGAGGGTGAGAAACATTTAAGTTCCTCCTCCATTTATGGAGTTCCTCAGAGCCTGGTGACCTAACAAACTGACTCGCCAAGAAATTAGAGTCATAAATATTGGGCTTGAACTACAGGATACTTATATTTTTGCATTTAAAGGTATCACTGAGCCTATGTTCCATTTGAAAATTGGCACAATGGCATTGAAGATACTCTAATATAGAAAACCAAATATTTGAGCAATATCTATAGAAATCTGCTCTGCCCTCAACCAAGTGTCCTAAGTTTTCCATGAC
The DNA here is from genome assembly GCF_022355385.1 of Mustela nigripes. Taxonomy (NCBI): domain Eukaryota; kingdom Metazoa; phylum Chordata; class Mammalia; order Carnivora; family Mustelidae; genus Mustela; species Mustela nigripes. The sequence continues at coordinate 9,892,693 of NC_081569.1, forward strand.
AATTAGGTGGTAAATTTAAGGATGCTATTTATTCCTGTTTTGATCTATTTAAAGAAACATAATGTGATAGGTATTCTGTAAACTAACTTTGTACATAACTATATCTGGGTTTAATTTGCAGAAATGGTACCTGCAAATATTTGCCAGTGTTTTAGCCATATTTTGGGAGGAGCTGCTGTTTGGGGTCCCAGGAAATTGGGTCTGATTGAATGAAATGCAAGCACAATATCTTATAGCCATTTAACTTGCTGTCAGGAGGATGCACTTTGCAAACTCACGTTGTACAGTTCATTTAAACCAGGCACTTTTCTTCGTGTAGGTGGAGTAGTTACTTTTCTCTCTTACACAGATCACTTGTGAATCAAGCTCACCACCGTGGATACCAGCATTAGATATTGCTGCTCCCCCAGAAACAATAGAAGGATTCCGGGTCTCTGGGGTTCTCTTTATAGGCAAGAATAAAACACAGTGGACAAGATGAGTGATTGAGGAAGGGATGGGGAAGTGTAGCCACAGTTCTCCAAAGTGTACATTCTTTCTATTTCTTTTAGCTGTGAAATGTGATCTGTATTTGTTATCCTGGTCAGTTCCCATGAGAAGTCTATGCTATGTGTCTTGGTTCAGGACTTTTGAAAACAAATGTCATTGGCATGGAAATTAGGGCATGTACTGGATGTCAAGTATGTTTCTCTTCAGTGCTCCAAGTAAATTCTTTTCTGAGATGTTTGGAACATGAGTTGGGGTGGGTGCTGTGGGGTGGGGAACCCAGGAAAAGTGCTTCGGGAAGGGTCAGCAACAGGCTGAAGTCTTGACAGCACAGAAAAGGAAGGTTTCATCCACCGGAACGATCTAGAATGGAAGGACAGTGGGCTCTGAGCTCTTGTCCCTGAAGGTTGGACTGGCTGAGGCCAAGTGAGCATCAGTTTGTAAGAACTCATGCTTCAAGCTGGTTTGCAGAGTTCTCAGCGCTGTCAAGGGCCACACATTCCCTATGCAACATATCCAAAAACTGACGCGAGATAATGATGACCCCATGGAGTATTTTCTTGTCCTTGGGGAAACACTTTGGTCCCAGGACAGCTTCAGGCCCCCTTGTGGTTGTTTTCTGGAGTAACGGGTATACAGGAGGAAAGAGTAAATATTACACCTTACCACCTTGGATCTGAGATCAGTTTTAATGGTTAAAATGTTGACTTTGCTTCTCTTGTCTCCTACCTCTTTATTCACTTTTTTTCTTTACAGGGAAGGAAGACATGTCAGCTCTGATTTGACACCCAGATCCCCGTAAATGCATAAATATACTATTGTGTATTAACGTTTCTCTCAGTGTTTTATAGGAGTTATGTAACATAAAGGCTGCATCAGTAATGAGAAGCCTAATGTAACACAGCTGTAACAGACTTTCCGTATTCTGGCCATATGAAATACAGTGGCTTGGTTCGTTCAAGGGAAGTGTGTAAACAGAGATGGCCACGTTCCTTGTAACGTTCTTTTTCAATGGGATGATACCATTTAATGAGCAGCTACCATGGAGGAAATGTACAAAGCAGTTAGAGTCTGCATTTGTCGTGAAGAGGAATCTTGTAAATCTCATGTCCGATTAATTTTTGAGTGTTGAGGTGGCTGCTGTAATTGGGGGGTCGATTCCATTTGGTTTTCAAGCTCTAACTTCTGCGTGACCTTTATGGCTCCTTAAACCGACCACCTAACCAACCAAGGGCAGTTTTGGTCTCATCCATCATATCGGCCTTTGTAAAGGGTGCAGCCAGACTCTGCGGCCTTTCCCCGTCCGTGAAGGATTGCCTGACGCTGGTATACCTGGCCATTTCTTAAATGCTGTCATGCCTGCTGAGATCAATGTTTCTTTAAAAATAGTCTCCGTGGCAAGTCGTTGGGGGATAACGTACAGCATTCCTGGCCAGGCACTTCTTTTTCATTTCATGTTCCACCCTGAGAGACTCCCGATGGCATCCTTGTGGCGTGGAAGATTGAGGTTCTCCTTCGTAAGGCAAAGCTATTCACAGTTCATGATGTATTTTATGATGCCCATTTGGGGAGCCGTTACTTTTAACAGCCTCAACTGTGTTGTATCATCTCTTGATGCTAATTTCTGACCTTCTGTTTTATTGGACATAATTAGTGAAAGCGGTGTGCCTGTTTGTGAAGTTTATCGCACATGCACTTGAGGTCATGTGACAAATAACCACATTCCCAGGGTCCCCCTGCTACCTTGTATTAGCTCAGTAAAAGTAATAATAAAAATAATTATAAACAAACCTTTAAGAACTGAGGCTAGAGGTTATTTCCAGACGCTAAGGTGTCTTCTGGATTCCTAAGTGGATTGGATCGGTTGGGGTTGACATGTAGAAAACCATTTCTTTCACCTTATTTTGCATAGGGGGACCTTGAGAGAGCAAATGATGATACGACCAAGGAGACGCGTATCACTGGGAGCGGGTTACAAGGCCTGCAGTGATGCTGTCTCTATGATTCTGGAGTAAACTCTCAGTCCGAGATCTCCTAACTGCAGGACCTCCCATTGAGTCTCTGAGAGACGGGACGAACACACAAACATTTATCCTCCATTCCCAGAGGCCATTCATAGACAACTCACTTGATTGTCTCACCCGGAAAAAGGGGAAGGATCATCGTATGAAAAGATTGGTATTTATTAATTCATCTAGTCACTGATTCATTCATGTATTCAGTAAATCCTTACTGAGCCCATATCGTGTGCCAGGCTCCATGCTAAGCCTGGGATCCACTGGTGAAAACCACGGTCATAGTCCTGCCTCCTGCTTCCATCTACTTACGGCAAGTGGGCAGGATGGTTATTAAGTTGGCAATAAAAACAGTGTGCGATGATCTTATCGTCGGAAAAATATACCTTCTGCTTGTAAGAAGGTTCTCATTTCCCTGTGAGCCAACTATGGATTTCTGAATCTCACTGTTTTCTTTCCTGTTTCTCTTTTCCTCCAAGAGTGTACTCATTTCTTATCTTCATAAACCAGGTAAAGGAAAAGACACCTGCACTCGTTTTCTCCAGAAAGTACTCAGTTTTTACTTCACTGACTTTGCAGAGGGTTGTACGTGGAAGAAGGGCTGAGGGCCTCGAACGCAAGCAGGGCGTTGAGCAGCAAGCAAGACTCTCCGTAGTCCCAGGAAAGGGGTGTCCACTTTCACGGTTGGCTCATCTAGGGGGCATCTGAACCAACACTGACCCAATCTTTAGGGTTTGGTTGGGATTAGGTTGGATAATATATGGCTGAAGACCTCAACCAGCAGGTTTACAGTACATTCATAATAAGTTAAAGTTTTATTTCTCTCCCATATTAAGGAAATCTGGAGGAAAGAAAGCCATAGCTAGTAAGGCTGCTTTGTGATTGGATTCTTGGGAACAGACTCCTGCCTTTAGGCTTCCTCAATTTTTAGTGCGCTTTTTCCATGAGGCTGCCTCAGGGACCGGGATGGCAATTTTCCTGCTGGTCCTCATATCCACAGTTCAGGCAGGAAGCAAAAGAAAGGACACAGGGCAAAGGGGTGGCACCTCCCAGCTAAGCCCTCTTTTCTTGAAACTGTCCTCTTAGACCTTCCTTCCAGTTCCTGCCATATGTATATCATCGACCTTAAATGAATGGAAAATATGTCATTAACCTGGGAAGTTACCATCCTTCCTCCAAATCGAGGATCCTAGCGTTAAGGGAGGAGGAGAGAAACGATAAGGTAGCTGATGCTTCTTGAATTTTAGTGTATATCAGAATCACCTGGAGGGGCATTCAGACTCACACTGCTGGGCTCCACCCCAGCTGGGGTGAGAACAGAGAACACGCGTTCTAACAACTCCCCGGTGATGTGGATGGTGTCCGTCCTTGGGCCATATTTTGAGCAGCATTGACAGCCTGCCAATTTGATTTGTTGGGGAAGCTCTAGTACCCTGATCACTTAAATCCAGCCCAAACAGAAAGTCACAAAAGCTAGCAGTTCATGAAAAATGATCGCCATCTTCCTAAAGTTCAGAGACAGTCAACCAGTGGCAGTGCATCAGTAACTGAAGAACATCAATAAAACTACCCCTTTCCTTAGAAACTGCTTGGTTTCACTCAGGCCTTGAACTGACAGGCCCATGTCTCTTTGTAGGCCTCTAATAATTCCCTAGGGTCACCAGAGGGTGGACATAGTTTCACCTGGGGCTGATGAGCTTTTTTACCTGTTTCCACGATGTAATGATTTTTACAGATGTAAATATATTTGTGGCATATTATAATCCATTAGACCTTATATTGGTTCTCTTTGCTACTCAAAGCTTTCTCCAATCTAGGGGTGCACGGGAAGTAATAAAGACCTAGGTGTGACCCTGATCAATTGGAACTTGGTTTGGAAATGTTTCTTGAAAAAGGTGAAGAGATTTCTCCTCTAAGTGAGAGAAAGGCAGAGTGGGATAAATTTCTTTACTTAGACCTCATTCAACATGTATGTACAGAATGGGTCCCCTGGGTCTTATGGTCACAAATCTCTATCTTTAAGTGGTCCCTCTTCCTTGACCCCTTCCAATGTTTTGTGCTTCTGTGATTAGGTGTGCTGTGTTCAGACATAGGCTTAGGAATATTTTGGAAATAAATCCTTTGGCATTTGAGGCAAACCTAAAGCACATTTTATTTAATTTGCAGAAGTATGGGGAGGAAATTTATATGCATGGTTTTGGTGACAGCAATGAAGTTCCTAAAAAGATTAATGATGACATGAAACAGAGACTAGAGCTATCCACAAAGGTTAACTGAAGAAATAAAAGTTATGTCATTGCGAATTACAAAATGAAGAGGGGCTCTCCCTAGTAGGACTGTTAGTACACATTCTGGAAATTTTGAGCCACGAGCTGAGTCCCTGTCACCTCACCGGAAACACATACTTAGCTGTCCGTGCACCTCTGGTTCTGCTGGCTTAAATGATTTTTAAAATTTCAGAGATGATAAATATTTATTCCTTCAGAAAAGGACTGTCCTCTACCCAAGTTAATGTGACTGCCACATTTGATAATTTTGCTGTGCCAGGGGTGTGGGTGCGTCTGTTAGATCAGCGACTGTCACTCAACCCCCTGACCCATTCTCCACTTTTTATATACAATATATAATCTCAGTTATTCCGATTTCTCAAAATCAGCCTGTGTGATTTCATTAGGACACGAACAAAAGACCCATAAAAATGTCTTACAGGGAACTCAGACTTTGAGCTATCTCACAAAAGACTGATTTCAAAAATATAGTAAGCTAAAGATGGACACATTAGAAGTGACTCTTATTTATTAATGTGTTTCTCCCCAAAAATTACAAAAAGATTCCATCAATCTCAAAAATACTTGAAAGTGATCAAACTGAACTTTAAAACGTGTTTTATGATACAGCCTTCTTTTCAGAGCTGTCAGTTTGAGTCAAGAAACCCAAGGTAAACAAGTGTTTGGAGTGGATCACTGATCCTGATCTGGGGGTCTTCATACTAATGATTTTCATAGGGACAATTTACAAAAACCTACAGTCTACCTATTTTACAGTGGAAAAAATCTATAAACCAAATATTTTTTTAAAGATGAATTTATTTATTTATTTGGGAGAGAGAGAGAGAGAGAGAGAACATGAGTGGGGGGGCAGAAGGAGAGAGAGAGAGAGAGAATCCCAAGCAGACTCCATACTGAGCACAGACCCAGACTTGGGGCTCGACCTCACAACCCCGAGATCATGACCTGAGCAGAAACCAAGAGTCAAAGGCTCAACCGAATGCATCACCCAGGTACCCCAAAGATTTGCAAACAATATAGATTCTCCATTGCTGAGATGCGTGTTAGAACTCAGGCTGCCGCGAGTGAAGCGTAAAAAGGGTATTGATGTGTATCTAAAACATTTAACACATTATTTTGAAAGATAGCTCTCAACATTTAAAGTTACATTTTGGGGAAGGCATTGGCGGTATATGGGGACATATAGAGGGAGAGGTATTGGTGACATATGAAAATTAAAAACATACCCCTCACAGTATCTAGATATGAAAACTCTGACTGCTTAATGTACGTGCCATGGAGCTATTTTCCTATAAGGGATGACATCTAAAAGATATTTTAAAATGTATACGTGTGAAACCCTGATCAAGTAGTTAAACACAGATTTGTCAATTCTGCTACATTTCAAATGGGGTCAAACATTAAAGTAGCTGATCTGTCCATTTCTGGCCTCAGGAATGGAGGAGTATATAAGGTTATTCTTCTGCATGAGGTTTGGCCCCAGCTTTTTGTTCCATCTGAATCCAAAAGGTCCCCAAACCTGAAGGATGAAGGGAGTGTCTGTATCTTTTGTTATCCCTTCTCTGTTCTTGATGTGATGGGTGACGCACATACAGCGGGCTGAGGTATTAGGAAGTTTCCTGCTGCATCTTTCCATACAGATTTGTGCTTATGAATCCCTTTTCCATTTCAAAGTAGTAGGTTATATTTGGAAAGTCCAAGCCCCAAAGAACAATAATGCAGGATTAAGACTTTTTATTCCCTGCTGGGGTAGAGGGGCCTGAGAGACACGCCATTTTGGGGGAGAGGTCAAAATACTCAGATGTGAGTGACTCTGTGGTCTTCCTGGATGTTTAGCCAGTGGTTTTGAATCTTTTCTATAGCCGTTGCTACAACTGTGGCTATTTCAGTCCCTTGACTGGAGGGGACACTTTTCCTAGCCTGTCAGGCATAGAGGTTAGGCACTGATGTCCGCCATGGCAATTTGCTCCTGGAACAGGGGTGTCTGGGAGAAAGTTAAAGGCAATCTCGCCAGGTGTTCTTGATCTCTGTAAAGTGCTCTAAGATCTGTAAAGAATACTTTGTGGGATAGAAGGCATGCCTAATACCATTGCTCTTGATGAAAAACACTGACACACAGCCAGTGGAGGAAGGGGGTTTCTTTGGAAACCTGCTGTCTTTCTGCAGACCACCTTCAAGTTGAGATGATAAAAAGTCAGGTGTCTTTCACAGACCTGTGTCATACTGACCTGTCCTCCACCCATGTCCACAAGGAGCACAGAGCCACGTGCTGGGAACCATGAGAAGGAAATCTGTGTGTGATGGGCGGAGGGACCGATTACCAAGGGTTGCGGTGACTTGACGACTGGCTGGATAAATGGCTGCCATATGTCCATCTGGAGCTGTTGGGATACATCTGTCAGCAGAGCCACATGCGGAGAATGCGTCCACGGAATGATTGAGCTCACACTGCGAGTGCGGAGTGGCCAGAGCCATTTTTGTTTCCCTGTTTTTCACGCTCTAGTTTCCCTGTGTCTTTAAGTGTTTTCCATCTGACCATCCCTGGAAAGTGGAATTGCTCTGATGACCTAAGCGTTTTTGTTCTTCAGTGTCTTAAAAGAGTAGAAACATTTGATTTGGTGATGGGTGATGAAAATGTTAACCTCTACTACTTTGTGATCCACATATTAGCAAGTCCTCCTTGAGGACTTACTGTATGACAAGGAATATGATAAATATTACCTCCTCTAATTGCCATAATAGCCTAATGATGTAAGTGTTGGTCTTTTCCCCCTGAGAAATGGGGAACCTGAAGGCAGAGTAACTCGCCAAAGACCAAAGAGCTATTACAAGGTGAGGCCAAGGACTGGTCTCTCATCACTGGGCATAGAGTATAGTGTAATCGTCCCACTGAATTGCTCCCAAAGAAGCCTGGAGGTAGACTTGTCAGTGACTACAGATGTTTCCAAACGACCAGGACACAATTAACCAAATTAGATGCCATCTTAAGTTGAGAGAATGCCACAGAACGGTGATTATTTAATAGACACTCCTTGCTTAATGATGAATGGACAGATGAAGAATCAAGGTAGTTAGATGGTGAGAAGCAGTTAGGTGTCACATTTAAAATATTTAATCCCTGGATAGGTTCAAACACTGGCCTAACACTGTACCCATAGCTCTGGGTCAGGGTCTTGGAGGTCCTTTGATTTGCCAAATATCAAAGCATTATTGGATGGTGGGAACTCCGGAGGGGTGTCCAAGGGAGAGTCCTTGTTGTGGGGTGGTGGTGGGGTATGAGAGGCATAAGATAATAGCTTTTTCTATCCAGTATAGAAGCATTTCAGTATTTTAAGAAGTATGGAAGTACCAGTGTGGGTTGGCTGTGTAGAAACCTCGGTGGCTGCAACTGGTTACCCTCTGTGTGGCATCTCTTTTTTGGTGGTGTTTTCCAAGGACTTCCTAAGGCTGCTGAGACTTGCCATTAATTGAAATACTTTGAGGTTGGATTCAGATTCTACCATGGACACTGTTTGCTTGATTCCTACAACACTAGAGGGCAGTAACTACCTTGAAGATGCAAAGCAGTTTTGAACTCCAGGGCTGGTTAGCCTTTCGTCCCAGTCTCTGTCTAGAGGAATTAGACCGCTTTTGCAAAACCGTGCATCTTTCCCCTTTTCTTTAAGTTGCATCCGAATGTAGAGATGATTCCAGAACACATTTGCTGGGGAGCCCAGGGTACTCTTCAACCATGTGTAATGTACTCTAGCCTGACATAGAAAGACTTTCTTAATCTTGGTAGGGGACTTGTCTAGATCAGGTTTGGCAAACATTTATTAAATGCTCACGTAGACACACCTACCACCATCCTAGCAGACCACTGGTATTTAACCCATGCTTATTTAACGAGTCCTTCCCCGTTTACTGTTGCTGGGCGATTTCATATGGGCAAAACCTCAGGGTGTGTCTCGGAACTTGTAAAGATGAGATGTTATAAGTGAGAATGCAGAAGTGAGTGGTGTTTTCTATATTCATAATGTATCTACTCAAAGATGGAGCTCTTCCTCATATGGGAGGTGGCCCTGACTTTAACCATATTTAAAAACATGTAGCCACTGCCCTAAATGAGCTCATGAGAGCAAATCTTTCCAGCACAACTGATCCATGAAAAGGTGGTCATATGCACTAGGAGAAGCTCAGTTTGGAAGCCCAGAGATTCATGGCTCTACTCCTAACTTGCGTGATCGAGGGGAAAGGTCGTGACGTCTTGGGCAGGTTGCTTAATCGCAATTTCCTCATCTTTAAGATAGAAGACATGGAGAAATGGGTGGGAGCCCCCTCCAAGTTTTGACTTTCTACAGTAAGAACAATATCCCCTAGGGAGGGCTTACAAAACAAAACAGAGATAGAATTATAAAAAAAAATTTTTAAGATTTTACTTATTTATTTGACAGACAGAGATCACAAGCAGGCAGAGAGGCAGGCAGAGAAAGAGAGGAGGAAGCAGGCTCTCCACTGAGCAGAGAGCCTGATGCGGGGTTTGATCCCAGGATCCTGAGACCATGACCTGAGCTGAAGGCAGAGGCTTTAACCCCCTGAGCCACCCAGGCACCCCCAGTGATAGAATTTTTGAGTGTGATTCTTTGTAGGATGCGAGGAAGAAGCTGCATGTGTGTTTCATTTTGAGATTCTTGACAGGACATACTTTGTGGCTTTTGCTGAAGGAAAAAGAGGTAGGGGAACTGTCAGTGTAATGTGGAGGGAAATCTGAAATCTGAAATCTGGGCTCAGGGCTAATTTAAAGAAAAAAAGAAAATGAAATTTCTATAGAGAAGATTTATGTTCAGATGTTAACTGAGATATTTACAAAATAGTGACAGGAAGCTTCATTTAGCTATAAAACATAAACTATAAAAGTAGATCAACTGAGAGGCCAGAAATTGAGAGAGAGAGAGAGAGAGAAAGAGATGTGTAGCTAGAAATCCCCAGGGTTCGAATCCTGGTTCTCTCATTTACTAGATGGGTAAGCTTGGGCAAGTGAGAGACCTCTCTGAGCCTCCTTTTTCTCATCCAATGTCTGTAAATGTTAGTTGCTTCCTTCTTTTGCCTTCCTTCCCTCGAATTTGTAGTTCTAAGGGGGAAAAAAGTGGTTCCTGTTTCATCGACTCAGTACGAATAATTCTCTGAAGCCAACTGAAAGAAAGAGTACCAGTAAGTGTGTAGAAAAATGACAGAACACTAAGCCTGTCCTGAAGAAACCATGCCATTTGCAGAATGTTCCACAGCTAGAGATGAACACACAGAGAAAGGAGACCAGAAGAGACAGATGGGCGAAGGATCTGGAAATGTGTCTGAGCGTGAGTCCTGGTATATATCATGAAATGGACATTCCTGGCTTTAGTCTGCAGAGCAGAGTCCTTTTTGGCTGGAGAAAACAGAGACAGTTGTGTGTACCACGCCTGGAGGAAAGAAGGGTGGGGAAGACAATGCTGTCTCAGAGATCGGTCATTGGCTACTTCCTGGACTTCCGTGGGAGCCCTGGGGGTGGGGGACAAGGAAGGGGAAGCTGTGAGGCTGGGAGCAGCATCCCAGCAATAGTGCTACTGGGGACAGCTTTGTGGAGGGCTGTCCATCAAGGTGGAGAACCAACGCTGGCAGATGAACTTGAGAAAAGCACTTATATACAAACATATGGCACCTCTTCCAGAAATAACCAGGTGGACTTCCAGAAATAAGCAGGTGAAACTCTTAATGTGATTGAAATCCTAAATTAACAGCCTGGAGGAAATTTGAAGAGACATTGTCAATTACTGTAAATGTGACCCCTTTTATAGGAAACTTAGAGACCTAGGCCATGTGCCATGTGAAGAATGACAGGGAAGTTTAGGTTTCCTACATAGAAAACAGGTGTAAAAAGACAGAGTGAAGTTTAGCGGAAACTGATGTCTCTTCCAAAACTCTGGTGTTATGGTCTCATTGAGTCTGAATGTAATGCTGGAGACAGAGACACAATAGAATGTTCCAGAATCACGTTTTCATGATTTGATCATATGTATTTCCCCCCCGCCCTTTTTTTTTCTCTTTGGCCTGCCATGTATTAAAGAAGTTCAACTTCATGATTTTGTTGAAGGGATTTTGGTAAGCAAGATAATGGACTAGCCACAATTTACATAATTGTGCTTAAAAATCAGTATCACACGTGCATGAAGTTCTTTGGTGTAATTTTCACTGCACAGGGGACTTTCCCCCAGGAAAACTAGCCTGAAGGAGAGAGGATCAAGAGGATAGACAGAATGAATTAGGTGATGGGCACAGAAAAGCACAGAAGGCGAGGAGGAGGCCAGGACATGGATGGAGGCCAGGTCATGGATCAAGGCCAGGTCAGAAGGGACAGCAGGTGGTGCACACAGAAGCAAAAAAGAGGTCATTGTGAGAAATTCTAGGAAGACAGAAGGAGAGCAGTTTCAGAAATTCTGATTCCTCCAACAGGGGGAATCTGAAAAGGTGCAGAATCACAGATTATAGGCTTAGGTCATCACCGTGCATCCCAACAAATCAGAGGGAGACCGGATTTGTGTCTGAGGCTGCAGACAGTTTCCAGTGGGTGTATCTCCAGCACAGTAGAGTAGTTGGAGAAAATTCTAAAGAGGGGAATGGGGATCTGCATCTCTGGATCAGGGATGGACAGTCAGATCTTTAATACCCCATGCCCAAGGAATGACCAAGCATTCCAGAACGGTGTCTGCCTATCCTCTGCCCTCATCACGACTCCTCTGATGGGGTGATGGTATACCTCTGGGGTGCCACTTTGAATCCTCTTGGCTTTGCCTCTTTTCAGTTAATGATACTATGGCAATCAATTCACGTAGGCTTTCCTGCAGTTTCCTTCAGATGTGACCTGGCCGTACCTCCCTCAGATCCCTGCTGTGGACCTCTTGCTTGCTGCCTCTGGCATTTCTGACACCACAGCGCAGCACACCCAAGGGACTGCTTAGTACTCACGAATGCCCCGCTCTGAAGTAGAGGGGAGTCCGTGTCCTGCAGGGGAAGCCCTGGCCATTGGGGGACTGAAACTGAGGATAAATACTTTCCCCTTTCTGATCCCAGGAGGATGATTCAGAGACACATTTCCTGACTTCTCAGGGGATCCTGTGTGAGTAAGCCACCCAGGAGTGAGGGCCAGTTAGAGAATGCAAATACGGCATGCTCTCTCTCTCTCTTTTTAAAGGATTTTATTAATTTGTCTGAGAGAGACAGAGAGAGAAGAGAGGGAGGAGCAGGGGGAGAGAGAGAGAGAGACTCTCAGGCAGACACCCTGCTGAGCATGGAGCCCTTTGCCCATTGCAGGGCTAGATCCCACAACCCCGAGATCGTAATCTGAGCTGAATTCAAGAGCTGGACACTCAACCAGCTGAGCCACCCAGGTGTCCCTGCAGATGCTTCTTTGGGTCAGTTTCCTTAGTTTCCTTTCCCTCCCCTGATTGCTTGCTGCAATCATTCTCCCAAATAAACGGCTCTGACATCTACCTTTGTCTTGGGCTCTACCCCAAGCTAACGCAGGTGAGGAAAATAATAAACCGAGTGAGAAGGGAATAAAGATCATCCCCCTGGGAAGGCTTCTTATACACAACCTATCATTGCGGAGAACAGGGTTAGGAAGGGCGTCAGGGCAAATCGTGAGGACACTTTCCCCCTCCTCTGCTTTGGAGGGGCAGAACATGCTTAGGCAGGTTTCTAACTGGCTACGGACACTCCTTTCTTCAGTGTCTCTGCTCTTCAGATACCATTACCCATAAAACACAGACTTTCAGACTTAAAATCCCATACACGTTTCTCCAGACCAAAGGTTCTCAGTTTCCACCGGGCTTAGTTTTAAGACATGGTTTCCAGATCTGCACATGGGCTTGGTCTGTGGCCCACGAATGCAGATCTATTCATCAAGGTTCCCCCGAAATCGGTCTCCTGAGCACCGGACGTCGCACCAGCTGTGGCCCGACTCAAGCATTTGCAGGGGGAATTCTCGCCTCTTGTCTTGGAGATTTAGTTCTTGGTCAAATAATTGGGACCCAGATCGTTGAATGCAGAGCTTGGCTTTCAGAGAATTCAATTACAGTGTTGGAAGCACTAATTACCTGCTTTAAAAACCAACATTATTAGCCAAGAATAATTATTACGGCAAGGAAAGTAAAAACAATCAGGAAGGGGCATATCTTTAAAGCCACCTTCAATTTCAGCTCTCCTCTTAAGCAGAGCGGGGAATGCACAAATCCCCCATTCTCCTCCTATTAAAAAGGAAATCCTCAACAGCAAGCAATCTGCTACTAAATTCCATTTATATATTTTTTTTACCTTTGGTGCGAATAGTAATTAGACTTAGTGACAAAAACACAACATGTGGTAGTTCATACAACTTTTGGTATTTGTTATTTTAAACTCATTTTCAGGATATAAATGAGTTTTGGAGTTTGAGTTGTGGTTGGTGGGTAAAGCATGTCAAGTGTGTGCGTGTGTTTGTGTGTGTGGGGGGGGTGGGTATGGGGGGGTGGGCATCATGGTTACCATGACTACACCACGAAACTCCCCTGGCAACTTGAACAGTGTATGGGCAAAAGGAGGGTTTGAAAAATCATACAAATGAAATCAGAGGGGGTTACAAGTTCCCAAATTGGAAAACTGTATTTCCTTAAATACCGCTACCATCTGGCCACATTCTCTTTTAAGATTCTGTACTCCAGATGCATTTTTGTCAAACAAGGCAGAGTTATCTTTAGTAATAGAACATGGAAGGAGCAGTGACTGAATGTAATAATTTTAAGGAAATCTGGGAATTGGCTTCACAGTGATACTAGATTGAACTGGCATTTGCTGGGTCTCCATGCTACATAAATAAAATACCCTCAAGGGGAGCAACCTTGTCAAACGAGGGGGCACGAGCTGGACAACATGACGATTCTCGTCACCCTCTCCTAGCCTGCACCTCCCTCATCTCTTCTGGGCCTACCTGGGTTCCCAAGCATGCCACGACTCTGGGGGGACCTAACAAAAGGAAGGAGGATGAGGATAAGCTTCTGCCTGGGGCCTCAGGTTCTCTACCTGCAAATAATCCGGTTTGGGGTAAAAAGTCTTCTAGATCTTTTGCTTGTCACTTTATATTTTCATTTATTACAAATGTTGTATAAGGTCCGTTGATTGAACAGAGACGTTTGGAACGACAGCGTGGGGACCTCCACTGATCCACTCTCTAGTAAATCTTGTGAAAATGTGTTAAAAACCCAACCATTAAGACCCTTTGAGGAAGGTTCTATGGTCAAACCGCCAGTGAAAAAGAAAAACATCTTTTTGAAAGAAAAACCTACGAAAATTTGGTAAGAAAGGGCAGAGTTCGTAGCATTTGAATCAAGGCCACTTCCTTTCTCACCATTCCTGCTCAGCCAAGAGGAAACTCTAGTCCAGTTAAGATCCAGGTGAGTGGGCATGGGAGGTAGGGACTCCCTTCTAATGCCCAGACCCCACCTGTGGGGCAATGTTCTTCCTTGGGCGCTGTGTGCTGTCAGTCCTGGGGTTGCCTTGGCCAGAGCGTGTGAGGTACTGGTTCCATACCAGAAAAGGCAAGTCAAGGAGGCTTCAGGCTGTACCTCCCTCTCAACCCCAACCAGGTGTGTAGCACATACAGCCAAGTGTCGCTCTTGGCCAAGCTTGCTCTCCTCCTTATCACCAGCTCCAGAGAGGTCACTCAGAGATTTGCCCAGGGAATAAACAGAGCATAGGACAGATAGCTCCTCATCTCTTCAGTCCTGTGTGGAGAAGTTCAAACTTAAGGACACTCTGAAGGGCAGAGAAGGTTGTGGGGAAAGGTAATTAATTGGGGGGCGGGGAGACTCACGGATTTAATGAAGACACAGCACAAACTGTAGGCAGGCCAGTTTTTAGGACAGAACTGGGGGAATAAAGACAGCTGAGAGGAGTCCTTCTGGGGTCAGAACAAATATCAGATCCAAGCTCACAGAAACGGTTCCTCCAAAGGAGTCACAATTTGATTCAAGTAGCAGATAGAGCACTTCATGCCATGGGGCATTGTTGAAAACAACTGACAAGGAGTAAAAACTGCCGGGCAACGTGAGGGTAAGAGAGAGAGAGCCCAACCAATATCTTCATTATTCTGGTATGACTCCGGGATTCCCCAAATCTGCACTTCCTTGAGGAGCAACACCAGAGGCTTGGCAGTGAGTGTGTGTTTTGGGCATGGGGAGGGGGGTGTGGAATGCACTTCACCAAAATCCAGCAGACACCAAAAAAAATAAGCAAGTAACAAAACAAGCCTTGAAAAGGACACCAGTGCCTAGAGTTGCTACCACATATAATCTCAAATATCCAGTTACAAAAGTTATGAGGCCTATAAGAAATGGGTAAGTATGACTTACACACCAGGGGAGAAAAAGAAGACAATAGAAACTGCTTGTGGGAGTGACCAGATATTGGATTTAGTGACCAAAGACTTCAAAGTAGCCTTTGTCCTGTATGTTCACAGAAATGAAGGAAACCATGATTAAAGAAGTAAAGGAAGGCACGACAGCAATGTCATATCAAATAGAGAATATTTGCAAAGAAATAGAAATTATACAGCTAAGTGGAAATTCTGGAGTTGAAAAATATATAATGAATAAAAATTTACAACGGGGGCTCAACAGTTGATTTGACATGGCAGAAACAAGAATTACCAAACTTGTAGATTCATAGGGACTGTGCAAGATGAGAAATAGACAAAAAAAGAATGAACAAAAATGAGGAACATCTCAGAGACGTGTGGGACACCAGCAAGTGTAACAATGTATGCATAATGGGTGTACCAGGAGAGGAGAGAGATAAAGGGGGAGAAACTTGTTCAAAGAAATAATGGGGCACCTGGGTGGCTCAGTGGGTTAAAGTCTCTGCTTTCGGCTCAAGTCATGATCCCAGGGTCCTGGGATCGAACCCTGGATCGGGCTCTCTGCTCTGCCGGGAGCCTGCTTCCCTTCTTCTCTCTCTGCATGCCTCTCTGCCTACTTGTGATTTCTGTCAAATAAGTAAATAGAAAATATTTTAAAAAAAGAAAAGAAATAATGGCTTGGGGCACCTGCATTGATTAGTCCCTGTATTGGGCTCTATGCCCAATACATACACAATGTGGAGTCAACTTGAGATTTTCTCTCTCTCTCTTCCTCTGCATCTTCCCACCCCGGCTCATGCTCTCTCTCTGTCTCTCAAACAAATAAATAAACAAAATATTTAAAAAATAGAATGTCTTAGAAGGTGTGTACGATTGTTGTAGCAAGTGAAGCAATACAATGTGTAAAGTAAATGACGCTAATCTTTCACTCACAGCTGTGTTCCCTACCCACCCCCAGGCAACCAGTGCAACTCTTTGGTGTGTATCCTTCCATACCTTTCTCTAACTCATGCAAAAATAAGCAAATATATGTTATTTAGCTTTTTATTTTTATTTTTAATTATTTTTTATTAAAACATGATGTATTATTTTCCCTAGGGGTACACATCTGTGAATCATCAGGCTTACACAATTCATAGCACATACCCTCCCCAATGTCTATCACCTAACATCCTATCCCTAGCCCCCTACCCCCACCCAGCAACCCTCAGTTTTTTTCCTGAGATTAAGAGTCTCTTATGGTTTGTCTCCTTCCCTATTCTATCTTGTTTCATTTTTTCCCCTCTCTACCCCCAACGACCCCCCTGCCCTGACTCTCAAATTTCTCATATCAGAGAGATCATATGATAATTGTCTTTCACTGATTGACCTACTTTGCTCAGCATAATATGTTCCATCCATGTCATTGCAAATGGCAAGATTTCATTTCTTTTGATGGCTACATAGTATTCCATAGTATATATATATACCCCATCTTCTTTATCCATTCATCTGTTGATGGACATCTGGCTCTTTCCATCATTTACCTATTGTAGACTTTGCTGCTATAAACTTTTGGCTGCACATGCCCCTTTGGATAACTACATTTATATTGTTAGGGTAAATACCCAGTAATGCGATTCTTGGGTTGGAGGGTAGCTCTATTTTCAACTTTTTGAGGAACCTCCATACTGTTTTCCAGAGTGGCTGCATCAGCTTGCATTCCCACAGTGTAGGAGAGCTCCCCTTTTTCTGCATCCTCACCAACATCTGTCATTTTCTGACTTGTTAATTTTAGCCATTCTGACTGGTGTGAAGTGGTTTCTCACTGTGGTTTTGATTTGTATTTCCCTGATGCCAAATGATGTTGAGCATTTTTTCATGTGTCTCTTGGCCATTTGGATCTGTTTGCAGAAATGTCTGTTCATGTCTTCTGCCCATTTCTTGATTGGATTATTTGTTCTTTGGGTGTTGAGTTTGATAAGTTCTTTTTTATTAAATTTATTTTTTATTTATTTTCAGCATAACAGTATTCATTATTTTTTCACCACACCCAGTGCTCCATGCAATCCATGCCCACCACCTGGTACCCCAACCTCCCACCTCCCCGCCACTTTAAACCCCTCAGATTGTTTTTCAGAGTCCATAGTCTCTCATGGTTCACCTCCCCTTCCAATTTCCCCCAACTCCCTTCTCCTCTCTAACTCCCCATGTCTTCCATGCTATTTGTTATGCTCCACAAATAAGTGAAACCATATGATAATTGACTCTCTCTCTTGACTTACTTCACTCAGCATAATCTCTTCAATCTTTATAGAGTTTGGATACTAGCCCTTTACCTGATATGTCATTCGCAAATATCTTCTCTCGTTCTGTCAGTTGTCTTTTGGTTTTGTTGACTGTTTCTTTTGCTGTGCAAAAGCTTTTGATCTTGATGAAGTCCCAATAGCTCGTTTTTGCCCTTGCTTCCCTTGCCTTTGGTGAAGTTCCTTGGAAGAAGTTGCTGTGGCTGAGGTCGAAGAGGTTGCTGCCTGTGTTCTTCTCAAGGATTTGGATGGATTCCTGTCTCACGTCAAGGTCTTTCTTCCATTTTGAGTCTATTTTTATGTGTAGTATAAGGAAATGGTGGCTGTCCAATTTTCCCAACACCATTTGTTGAAGAGAGTGTCTTTTTTCCATTGGACATTATTTCCTGCTTTGTCGAAGATTAGTTGACCATAGAGTTGAGGGGTCATTTTTGGGCTCTCTATTCTGTTGCATTGATCTATGTGTCTGGTTTTTGTGCCAGTACCATACTGTCTTGATGATGACAGCTTTGTAATGGAGCTTGAAGTCTGGAATTGTGATGCCATCAACTTTGGCTTTCTTTTTCAACATTCCTCTGGCTATTCAGGGTCTTTTTTGATTCCACATAAATCTTAGGATTATTTGTTCCATTTTCTTGAGAAAAATGATGGTATTTTGATGGGGATTGCATTAAATGTGTAGATTGTTTTAGGAAGCATAGGCATTTTCACAATATTTGTTCTTCCAATCCACGAGCGTGGAACGTTTTTCAATTTCTTTGTGTCTTCCTCAATTTCTTTCATGAGTACTTTGTAGTTTTCTGAGTACAGATTCTTTGCCTCTTTGGTTAGGTTTATTCCTAGGTACCTTATGGTTTTGGATGCAATTGTAAATGGAATTGGCTCCTTAATTTCTCTTTCTTCTGTCTTGCTCTTGGTGTATAGAAATGCAACTGATATCTGTGCATTAATTTTATATCCTGACACTTTACTGAATTCCTGTATGAGTTGTAGCAGTTTAGGAGTGGAGTCTTTTGGGTTTTCCACATAAAGAATCATATCATCTGCAAAGAGTGAGAGTTTGACATCTTTGCTGATTTGGATGGCTTTTATTTTTGTTGTTGTTGTTGTTGTTGCCAGATTGCTGAAGATATGACTTCTAGTCCTATGTTGAAGAGCAGTGATGATAGTGTACATCCCTGTCGTGCTCCTCACCTTAGCGGAAAAGCTCTCAGCTTTTTCCCATTGAGAATATCTGCTGGGGGTTTTTCCTAATGGTTTTGATAATATTGAGTTATGTACCCTCTATGCCTACACTGTGAAGAGTTTTGATCGAGAAAGTATGCTGTACTTTGCCAAATTCTTTTTCAGCATCTATTGAGAGTATCATATGTTTCTTGTTCTTTCTTTTATTAATGTATTGTATCACATTGATTGATTTGTGGATGTTGAACCAACTCTGCAGCCCAGGAATAAATCCCATTTGGTCGTGGTGAATAATCCTTTTAATATACTGTTAGATCCTATTGGCTAGTGTTTTGGTGAGAATTTTTACATCTGTGTTCATCAAGGATATTGGTCTGTAATTCTCCCTTTTGATGGAGTTTTGTCTGGTTTTGGAATCAAGTTAATGCTGGCCTCATAAAATGAGTTTGGAAGTTTTCCTTCCATTTCTATTTTTTGGAACAGTTTCAGGAGAATAGGTATTAATTCTTCTTTAAATGTTTGGTAGAATTCCCCTGGGAAACCATCTGGCCCTGGGCTCTTGTTTGTTGTGAGATTTTTGATGACTGCTTCAATCTCCGTACTGGTTATGGGTCTGTTCAGGTTTTCTATTTCTTCCTGGTTCAGTTTTGGTAGTTTTTATGTCTCTAGGAATGCATCCATTTCTTCCATATTGTCAAATTTGCTGGTGTATAGTTGCTTATAATATGTTCTTATAATTGTATTTCTTTGGTGATTGCTCCTCTTTCATTTATGATTTTATTAATTTGGGCCCTTTCTCTTTTCTTTTTGATAAGTCTGGCCAGGAGTTTATCAATCTTATTAATTCTTTCAAAGAACTAGCTCCTAGTTTCATTGATTTGTTCTACTGTTCTTCTGAGTTCTAATTCCTTGATTTCTACTCTGATCTTTATTGTTTCTCTTCTCCTGCTGGGTTTAGGCTTTCTTTGATGTTTTCCCTCCAGCTCCTTTAGATTAGAGTTATGTTATGTATTTGAGACCTTTTTTGTTCCTTGAGACACTTTCCTCTCAGGACCACCTTTGCTGTGTCCCAAAGATTTTGAGCAGTTGTGTTTTCATTTTCATTTGTTTTCATGATTTTTAAAAATTCTTCTTTAATTTTCTAGTTGACCCATTCATTCTTAAGTAGGATGCTCTTTAGCTTCCATGTATTTGAGTTGTTTCCAACTTTCCTCTTGTGATTGAATCCTAGTTTCAGAACATTGTGGTGTGAAAATTTGCAGGAGATGATCCCAATATTTTGGTGCTGGTTGACACCTGGTTTGTGACCCAGGATGTGATCTATTATGGAGAATGTTCCATGTGCACTAGAGAAGAATGTGTATTCTATTGTTTTGGGGTGGAGTATTCTAAATATATCTGTGATGTCCATCTGGTCCAGTGTGTCATTTAAAGCCTTTATTTCCTTCTTGGTCTTTTGCTTAGATGATCTGTCCATTTCAGTGAGGAGGGTGTTAAAGTCCCCTACTATTACTGTATTATTGTTGATGTGTTTCTTTGATTTTTGTCATTAATTGATTTATATAATTGGCTGCTCCCATGTTAGGGGCATAGATATTTAAAGTTGTTAGATCTTCTTGTTGGACAGACCCTTTAAGTATGATATAGTGTCTTTCCTCATCTCTTACTATAGTCTTTGGCTTAAAATCTAATTTATCTAATATAAGAGTTGCCACCCTAGCTTTCTTTTGATGTCCATTAGTATGGTAAATTGTTTTCCACCCCCTCACTTTAAATCTGGAGGTGTCTTTGGGTCTAAAATGAGTTTGTTGCAGACAGCATATCAATGATCTTGCTTTTGCATCCATTCTGATACCCTTTGTTTTTTGATTGGGGCATTTAACCCATTTACATTCAGGGTAACTGTTGAAAAACGTGAATTTAATGCCACTGTATTGCCTGCAAGGTACTGTTACTGGATATAGTCTCTGTTCCTTTCTGGTCTGTTAGTTTTAGCCTCTCTCTTTGCTTAGAGGGCCCCTTTCAATATTTCCTGTAGGGCTGGTTTGTTTTTTGAAAATCCTCTTAATTTTGCTTGTCCTCGAAGCTTTTTATCTTTCCTTCTATTTTCAGTGACAACCCAGCTGGATATAGTATTCTTGGCTGCATATTTTTCTCATTTAGTGCTCTGAATGTATCATGCCTGTTCTTTCTGGCCTGCCAGGTCTCTGTGGATAGGTCTGTTGCCAATCTAATATTTCTACCATTCTGTGTTTCAGACTTCTTGTCCCGAGCTGCTTTCAGGATTTGCTCTTTGTCACTGAGACTTTAAGTTTTACTATTAGATGACATGGTGTGGACCTATGTTTATTGATTTTGAGGAGGGTTCTCTGTGCCTCCTGGATTTTGATGCTTGTTCCCTTCGCCACATTAGGGAAATTCTCTGCTATAATTTGCTCCAATATATCTTCTGTCCCCCTCCCTCTTTCTTCTTCTTCTAGGGTCTCAATTATTCTAATATTGTTTTGTCTTATACTATCACTTATCTCTCAAATTCTCCCCTCATGGTCCAATAGCTGTTTGTTTCTCTTTTGCTCAGTTTCTTTATTCTCTATCATTTGGTTTTCTATATCACTAATTCTCTCTTCTGCCTGAATTATCCTGGCATTAAGAGCTTCCATTTTTTATTACACCTCATTAATAGCTTTTGTTATTTCAACTCGGTTAGATTTTATTTCTTTCAGTTAGCTTTTATTTCTCTAATAAGGGATTCTCCAATATCTTCCGTGCTTTTTTTTTGAGCCCAGCTAGCACCTTGATAATTGTCATTCTGAACTCCAGTTCTGACATCTTACTAATGTTCTTGATTAGGTCCCTAGCTTTTGGTACTTCCTCTTGTTTTCTTTCTTTCTTTCTTTCTTTCTCTCTTTCTTTCTTTCTATTCCTGGTGAATTTTTCCACCTTGTCATTTATCCAGGTAAGAATAGATGAATGAGAGAACAAAATACTAAAAGAGTATCAGTGACCCAAGAAAAATATACATTAACCAAATCAGAAGAGACCCAATAGTAAGGTGAGACAAAAGGGGCAAAAAAGCAAAAAATATATATATTCACATACATTAGACTGGCAAATAGAACAGAGCCACACACTTGATTTGGGGTGTATTTTGGTTTGTTAGAAGAAACTACCTCCCAAAATTTTGAAGAAAGAAAAACTTATATATATACAAAAATAAGGGTAAGCATGATGAAGAGATGGAATATGACTGTAAAGATAAACATTTAAAAAGATTCTAAAAAAGGAATTGATAAGAAGTTGGTTGGAAAAAAAAAAAAAAAAAGGAAAGAACGTGATCAGGCTGGAGACTAGAATAAAATTCCATGCTAGATTTAGGGTATATATTTTGATCTATCAGAAGAAATTGTATCCTAAAATTTTAAAGGAAGAAAAAAAAAAACCTATATGTATACAAGAAATAAGGTTAAGGTGAATGAAGGGATAAAATTTGACTATAACAATGAAAGTTTAAAAAGGTTTTTAAAAAGGTATTGTTAGGAAAAAACAGTCAAAAAACATTAAATTAGGAAAGAGGAAAATTTAAAAAATAGAATAAGAAACAAAATTTAAAAACTTAACTTTGAAAGGATCATGGGGAAAGAACCATGAATTCTTTGTGTTGCTTTCCTATAACTCTTTAAGTTCTGCAGTTCTCATTGATCTGTGAACTTGGTCTTGGCTGAATGTTCTTGGTGATCTGGGGGAGGGGTCTGTTGTATGATTCTCAAGTGTCTCTGCCGGAGGTGGAATTGCACCGCCCTTGCCAGGGGCCTGGCTAAGTCATCTGCTCGGTTCGCTCTCGGAGCTTTTGTTCCCTGAGCGCTTTCCGTAGAGTTCAGAGGATGGGAATGAAGATGGTGGCCGCCCAGTCTTGGGCCAGAGAAGCCGAGAGCTCAGGGCCCCACTCCTCAGTGCGCCCTCAGAGAAAAGTGCTCAATCCCTCCCGTCTCCCTGGGCTCCGGCCGCGCTCTGAGCTCACCCGGCTTCTGACCGAGCATTTCTCTCTCTGGCGTATGACCCCGTTTGGAGTCTCCAAACCCAGGAGATTCCTGCCACAGACTCCCGAAGGAGGAAGGTGAGTCTCCCCAGATCTGCCACTTGTGGAGTTCCTGCTTGAAGAGCAGTGGCCTGACTGTTCCTCAGATCACGGTTAAAGGTGACCCCGAGCTGAGCGCTCACTCCTTGGTTCCATCTCTGCAGCTGGCTTCCCTGCTCTGATACCTGCGAGCTCTGCCACACTCACACACCCCGATCCTTCTGTGATCCTGTGTGTCCTGAGACCACACTGGCCCCACGAGGGCTCCACCCCCACTTAGCCTCTGGAGCACTGTCCCTCAGGGGAGCAGACTTCTAAAAGTTCAGATTTTGCGCTGGGCAGTCTCTCTTCCCATGAATCACCTTCTATTCACTTCTCCGCATGTCTTACCTTCCAGAAAGTGGTTACTCTTCTGTTCCTAGAATTGCTGCTCTTCTTCTCTTTGATTTCCTGTTGAGTTTGTAGGTGTTCACAATGGTTTGATAACTATCTAGCTGAATTTATGGGACCCGATGCTATCTCGATCTCTTACTCCTCGGCCATCTTGCTCCTTTCCCCATTTAGCTTTTTAAATACATAAAACAGAGGAATAATATTACATTGTTTGGATGTACCACAATTTACTTAGTTAATTCTCTATTTAACCATTTCCCTGCTATATCTTTAACAACTCTGATTCTGTTTATATAATAGCAGACATTACTATGTAAAATTTATTCCCAACCAATTTTAGAAGTTCAGGGAGATACTTGTGCTGGAATGGGTTTAATAGAATTCATTGTCATGAATGTTTAAGCAGGGGAGGTCATAGTGGGAAAAAAGAAAGATGACAAAGGTGAACTTGTTCATTATTCCATTTCGTTCGGCCCAATTTTCCGTATATCAAGTGTGATTTTAGTAGAAGTTTAGACTGTGTGCTAGTATGGCACAGAGAAAAGACTATGGATTTGGAGTGAGTGGCTGAGTTTAAATTCTGATGAAGTCATCATTTCAGTTGACAAAGGCCACAATAATGTTAAATCATGACATCATGAAATCTCAGTAGTGGGCAAAACAGTAAGGACTAATTTAGCTCACGTGTCTGTAGGCCAGTATGAGAGCTAGGTGTGAAGAGGGTAGACTGACCAAGGGTTGGCTCAGCTGGGGTGTTCTGTCTTCTTAGAACCAGAAAATTAGGCGGGTGAGAGCAGAGGCACAAGAAACAAGCCCAACTACAAAAACACTTTTGCAGTCTCTGTTTGCATCCACCAGCCAGAACAAGTCATGCAGCAGGACCCAGAGTCAAGGGGCATTAATGTTACATGACAATGGGAATGGATATATGGTCCTTTTATTGTAGTTGGAGTAAATATTTAGAACCAGCCCTCTGTCTGTTGTAGTCATTTGGCTAGCAAGTTATTTTGTGTTATCTGGAGGAAGGAGATAATAGTTCATAACTTGTAATTTTGTTTCAAGCATCAATTGCAATATTGTGTGTACATCCCTTGGCATGTAGTATATAAGCAATGGCTATTCACTTCCTTACTTTACAAAAGCTATCATGGAATCTATTACTCTTTTATGTTCAAAATCTTATACAGTGTTGATCAAACTGAAAACATTTAAAGAGTGTATACCATAAATTAAAAAATTCTTTTCATACATACTAGTATAATAATGACTTTCACATTACCTATTAAATACCACTTGCATAGCTACTTTTGCAGAGTTGTATCCAGAATCTATGAGACACTCTGAATTTTTCTGTTTTAAATATTCTTCCATCAAAAAATTGTTTTACACTTCTTATACTCTTTTCCTCATAATCCCCTTTGGAGGCTGTGTGATAGCTTATCATTCCACTGGACCATATGCGGTAAAGTATTTCATGAAGAGGTTTAGCAGCCTGTAGCTTGAGCATCAGTTATCTGGGCTGGTGTCTTGTTGGTTTCAGAGATTTGGCACTTGCTGAGTGATGGCCAGGAAGGTCTCAGGGCATGGAGGTTCTTGAGGTCCTATAAATTCTCTCTTCCCTGAGAAGACAAGCAAGCGTGCAGGAAAAGTAATAAAGTCCTCAATGTTATATTAGTGTGACTGTGCCCAAGGGAGGAAAACAAAGCCATCTGCAGGTGCTGTCAATGACAATGACACATGGTGCCCGGCTGCAGCCCTACCTTGTTGATTTTGCGGTCTAAGATATTGTAGGACTATATCTGTAGGACTGTGTCTGTGTGACTTTGCAAATCTGACAAAGGAGCCATATTGTTTCATTTGTTAAATCGAAAAGCAGTAAGTGAAGTGGAACTAGAATTGGTTTAACAAGGGAATAACTAAATAAGCATGGTGAGCAGCAGGTGAACCCATTCCCTGGACAAGTTTAGTCCAATTAGGGACAGTTTGGGCAGCAAATTTCTGGTCTTTTGGGGAGGAGAGGAGGGCTCATGTGGCAAGCTACTATTGCTAAGACTAGTTTCATCACTAACCTCCAGAGGCTCCATGTCCAATTAGGGACTCAGTGTAGGCAGGAAAAGGGACTTCTTTTGTTTAGGGTTTTTGACAAACATTTTTGTATGAGCTGCCCAGAGTCTTGAGATTGGCTCCTTGTATGTCCTACCCTCTATTGTATCATAACCAGCTCTCCAAAGGTAATTGCACCTTGTTTCAGGTCTGCCCAGGAAATTCAGAGGATGCCCTAGTAAGTCATCATATTTTTCATAAGCATCTTTCAATTTCCCTGTGAAGCGTTTCTTCTGGTTTTGTGCCTTGAGTTACATGTCCAGCGTGTGCATCCCTGTGTCAATGGATAAATGACGTGATGGTTATCTAACAGTATAAAGTATTATATAAATGTGGCCAGTATTGGGACACCTGGGTGGCTCAGTCAGTTAATAATTTGCCTTCGGCTTGGGTTCATGATCTTAGGGTCCTGGGATCAAGCCCTGCATTGGGCTCTCTGCTCAGCAAGGAGTCTACTTCTCCCTTTCCCTCTGCCCCCCATCCCTGCTCATGCTCTCTCCCTTTCTCTCAAATAAATAAAATCGTTAAGTGTGGCCATTATGATCTTAAGACCTTAATGAACATTAATTGAATGAAATAATGCATTCAATATTCTAAGCATAGAAGGACACTGAATTGTAGACATAATCACTATTACTGTAAGATGTTCAAGTTTTATCTTCTTTTGGATAGGATGCCTGAGTGTTAACAGGGGCCTCCAGCAGATAAAGCCTGATCTGCCTCTTCTCGGAGTCGCTTGACAAAGGAAAGTCATCTGAGGTCACTTAAGTTTGGGAAATGCTGCATGGTTCTCTCTCTGTGTGTGTCTAATACATATTCAGATCATAAAGATAATTTGTCTGAAAAACACACATTGGAAACATTTCCCCATAACCTATGGAATGAGAGTAGAAATTTCAGATGGGGAAGAATCATCAGGGGAAGTAGAATTCTGATCTCTTTTCAAACAATGCTAATTCAGAAGCTGCCCTTTTCACCTCCAAGGAAAAGGAAGGGGATTTATTAACATCTCCTCTGTGCCAGGCATTGATCTTGGCACTTTGGATACATTATTGCTAATAAAAATATGCTAATAGCTACCATTTATTGACCACTGAGAATGTGCCAAGCATTTCATATAAATGAGTGATCTTTACCATCCTTCACATTTTTGCCTAGTACGTATCATCATCCCTGGAGGACGGGGGTTCCCAGGGCAAGTATCGGGAGCTGAGGCTCCAGCACAGTCTTGAAGGCTTTGAAGTTTCTCTTTGTTGAAACCCTGATGGGAGAATTTGGCATTTCCAGAAGCACTTTAGGAAGACCAGGGAAGAAAAGAGGAAAAGAAGTCCTCATAAAGCAGATGTTCATGTTCATTTTACAATTGAGAAAATGTCTCCCCATGCAGTTTCCCATTCGATTCCAAGTGCACCAGATCTGGGCCCATCCTCCCTCTCCAGCCTCCACGTGCACAGCGCTCCCTGCCTTCCCTGAGCGCCCATCCAGTTCCTCCAGACAGTATCCACCGTGCCGCCTTCTTTGTGCCACAGGATTTTGTTCACATTTATTGCAGTTATCACATTGAATCATAATTGCTGGTTGAAAGAATGAATATGAAAGCATATAACAGCTCTCTTAGGCCTTTATGCTTTCTTGCTTTTTGTTTTTGAATTTTTGAATGGTGGTTGTGAAGCTTGGAGAGATTCAGTGACTTGTCCAAGGTCATTTAAGTGGTCAGAGTGGAGCTGGGGGTTCAGCCTTGAATTTAGGAACCAGGGACACCAACCCAGAAGAGCTGCAGGGTGAGTTAGAGCTTCATAGACTCTTTAGCCAGTCTGTTTCCTGAAGGAGTATGACTTTAAAGGCAGGATTGATGAGCTTAACATGAGAACTCTTATAAGACAGGTGAATTTAAAAAGTAGCTATAACTTCCTATTTATATGCATCTTAGTGTTTATAACCATCCCCTGTTCTAGCCACTGCAACAGTTCATATCAGGAGGGACACATGATCATGACATATTTTTCTCGTAACTAGTTGAGATAAGTAAGTGTATCTTCTGGAGGTCTTTAAATTGAGTGAAAGTTCCTGCTACGGAATCTCTTATGATCATTCTCTCCCCGCCGCCTCCACTCAAGTGCTTTCCTGAGACTGACCACCCCTTTCTCTCTTCTCCTTTGTTATGGTATGAAATTTTGGGCTTTTATACCTTGCAAAAGGACAATTAAACAAACCACTTGGGGCAACTGCTTGGCTCACTTGGTAGGGCATGCAACTTGATCTCAGGTCATGAGTTTGAACCTCATGTTGGGTATAAAGATTAATTTAATAGATAAAACCTTAAAAAAATCAAGGGGTGCCTGGGTGGCTCAGTGGGTTAAAGCATCTGCCTTCGGCTCAGGTCATGATCTCAGGATCCTGGGATCGAGCCCTACATCAAGCTCTCTGCTTAGCGGGGAGCCTGCTTTCCCCCCTCCCCCACCACCTGCCTCTTTGCCTACTTGTGATCTCTGTCTGTCAAATAAATAAATAAAATCTTTAAAAAAAAAAAAACAAGTGGAGTCACACTTTTGAAGGCAGTGATCCAAGAAATGAACAAAGGCTGTTTGTCATAATGGAAGCGAACGGCTAATATTGCCTAGTGCTTATTTACAGGTCACAAGACTGACAGCAGGATCCCAACCTAGGAGGCTTTGGTTAAGCAAAAGCTTTGCTACTCCTGTTTTCTTGAAATATTCACTCTGCACGCTGGTTTAAGTTTCAGACCTTCAGTCGGATGGGGCAGTGAGATAGACCATAGCAACTGAAGGAGGCAGGCTGCCTGGTTTCCCTTTTGAAATCTGGAGTCTAAAGCCATATTAGCAACAGTCATATTAATTATTGCCGTGACTCGAATGGTAAGTCTTCCTGATTTTTTTTTTTTGGGCAACTTTATTGTGGAGATAAGGAGGAAACCATTAAACCCAGATTAGGTTTGTCAGTTCTAGAAAGTGCCTGTTAGAGCAATATTTTACACTCTTCTGGACAGTGGAGAACATAACATAACCTCTGCTTGTGAAGGGATGACACATGGTCACTCTTGGGAACAGCTCCAAGCCTGGCCCCGGGATCTTCCTCCTCCATCAGCACTGTCCCTGGGGGCTTGTCTTCTGATTGCCTGGTTGGGATTGTGGAAATATGGCTTAAGACTTCTTGAGACGTCACAAAAAAAGCTTTGTTTTTTTAATTCATCTTTCTTTTTTCCTTATCTCAGACTCCTTTTTCTGAGATCATGGTTGTCCATGGGGGTCTGGCACCCACATGTGAGAGGGTAGAGTCCTTAAACGTGCAGTACTCACTCGAGGCTGAATTATCACTTTATCCTGAAGCCAGAAGCTCAGAGCTGAACTGGAGAACCAACCAGCTTGTACCTGGACTAATTGCTTCTTTCGTTAATTCTTCTTACTGACTGCGGGCCTTATGAAAGCTTTAGACTTTGGCCTTCTGTAATTTCACTAAACTCCCTTTTTTATCTTTTTCAAGAACTGAACATCTGGGTATTACATCTCAGATGAAGACTTTTCTAAAGTAAAAATAAAACCTAAGTAACTACAGAATTCTGGGTATAGCCTCAATTACACCTACATGAACGATGACCTTTGAGAGTAGCTGTCTTGGGTGGACGCAATATTATTTAGGGTCATTCAGGTACAAATGGAAGAAAGTCACTCTAGCTAAATTAGACAAAAGAGGGATTTATTTTAAGGATACTGGGATGTCTCACAGAACCTGGGGACACAAATATGACCAGTTTCTGGGATCAGAGACCCAGACGCTCTCAGAATTCAATTTCTATTTCTTTTATCTTAGTTTTCTCTCCCTCCTTCTCTTTCTCCCTCCCTCCCTTCCTTTGCTGAGGGAGAGAAGGCCTGAGGTACAGAGGGAAAGAGGGAGAGAGAGAATCTTAAACAGGCTCCACACTCAGTGCTCACAAAACCCAACATAGGGCTGGATTTCCTAATCCTGAGATCACAACCTGAGCCAAAGATCAAGAGTTAAACACTTACCCCAATGGGCCACCCAGGTGCCCTTTTATTCTCTCTACATAAAAGTTTCTTTCGTCCCCCCTTTTATGTGTTAAGTGGTCCCTCCGTTTCTCTAGGCTCCATTATGAAAAAAGTAGAATATAAATCCAGCTTGCACATCTCATCCTACAGGAAACCACTCAAGGACTGATTTTTCTTTCTTGGTTTTAGTTTGCAAGGTTCCCATGCCAGCCCTTTGGTTGGCTTAACTCAGGAGAGGTGCCTGAGTCTAGGAGCTCTCCTGGTAGCCAGCTGGATGAAGTTGTCAGATGGCGGTAGGTGGTTGCCAGAAGAAGGGCGAAGGTGTTGGGAAAATGAAAAATAAGCATGAAAATCAGCAACTTGTCAATGTATTTGTGTGAGCAAAGACTGAATTCATTGGTTCTGCTAAGTCAGGGCAATCCATTTTCCTAGGAAGTGAGCAGTTGTGGGTTTTTAACTCTATGAGCTATATGCCTCTATTATTAATTGAATTTACTTCCTTCAAGAAATCAATTCCTTTATAAGATAACCATTTATTTAAACATATCTATTCACAGTGTCCTTTTCCTTAAGAAGATTACAATAATAGCAAATACATACAGGGCTCACTTTGCCCTCTGCACTGATCTGTGTCCTGTACACAGATGCATGCACACTCATTCTGGTCCCCACAACAACTGTATGAAGAAACTGACACACAGAGAGTTTAAAGAATTTGTCCAGGGTCAAGAGATAATTAATGGTGGAGCTTGGAATGCAAGGTATATAATTAAACAGGGGAGAGAAGATACATTCAAACTAATAAAGAATAATGCAACAAAGAATGACCTTTTTAATTTTTTTAGTTTTAATCTTAATTTTAACTTAATTTTTAAGTAAATTTGGAGAGATTTAAGAACCACCTGGATCCAGTGTCATTACTCTGCATTGATTTCCACACACATCAACGTTTTCTGAGCTATCTATAAGGTGCCCATTGATTAGGGAAGGCTATTTTTATATTTAGGACCTTGCTTTTGTGCTAAGCATCTCTACTTACTTGAATGTGAATTTGCTGTAGTCGTAAAATAAGAGAACCAGAGAGATCATCTAGCCTCGTTTTACCTGCTAATTTTACAGAAGAGGAAAAACAAAAATAACAACAACAAAACATAACAACAAAAACCTTGAGGTCCAGAATGCTTAGAGCCTAGGTCCTAGCTTTTAGAATACACTGGAATGTTGTATTATTTTACTTTTTATTGCATTATGTCAATATCTACTTCATTTCAGCTTTCTCATTTCAAGGCAGATATAATGACATTTTTATTTCTGCCAAAAACAGAGGTTGTAGAGGATAAAATGAACATAAATTGAAAAACATTGTTACAGATTAAAATGTTACCGACTCTTCAATGCTATTATCATCACCATTGATTTTAGCATAAGACCTAGCCTCCTGTATAGGCTAGGCTTCAGCCAGAGATAGGCTTCCTGTATGTTGCTGGGAGGGTCCTTAGAGGTCATTTCTTGGAGCCCTCATTTTACAGATGAGGACATAGGGGTCCAGGGAGACCTCTGTGACTTGCAGAAGGTCACATATAATCAAAAATATTCTTCAATATCAGACTTCTGTAAGGATGAACATCTTGTGGAGCGGCTCCCTTGAAATGCCTGCACAAAATCAAGCTGAGGTTGTTGTCTATTTCACATATAATTTCCCCTCTGGTATTTGACATTACAAACAAAAGCACAGGGCCAGATGCTTAATTGCTTCTAAATGGAGGCTGGGAAATGATAAGCAACTTTTTGCCGTCTTTTCTGTGGGTCATTGTGTCTTCTCCAAAGTCATTGTATTTTTGTTGTTTGTTAGCTGATTTCCAAACTGGGAATTATGAAAACAGTCTTTTAAGGCATTAGAATGACTTATGGCAAACTATAATATAGCATTTCTAGATTTTTTAGGCATTGTACTCTACCTTACATTTCCATTTGGTATGCAATTAAATGACCATAACTGGCAAATTTCTAGTCAACTCTTAGCACAACAAAAAGCTGTACATGGAAATAAAAAGACCATTTCTCGCCAGATACTCCTTGACAGTCTGATTTTTTTCTCCTTCTTTAACAAGTCGAGTTTATTCTTCTCAAATAGTAAATGGCTTTTAGGAGCATTGCAGAAAAATTAGAAAATATTTTAAAACATAGGAAAAGGAAAAAAATATCCATGATTTCACCATTCAGAGAAATGCATTTCATACCATTTTTTTTACATTTTTATGGTGATAAAAGTATATAAAACATGTGTATAGGTTAATATATAGTAATACAATTTAATGAATATTACTAAATCAAGCATTTGTTTAATACTAATACCCATCATTTAGGTCAGGAAATACAATATTATAAACACCCCAGAAAATACCTCCATGGTTCTTGTGATTGCAACTTCCTCCCTTCCTTCTGATAATCACTGTAATTTTTATAGTTTTACTATCTGTGCAAGCTTACCTAAACTATACACTAATTGCAACATCTGTTACAATGAATGAACCAATACTGATACATTATTATTAACTGAAGTCCATAGTTTACTCAGATTTTCTTAGTTTTCATCAAATGTCCTTCTTCTGTTCCAGAATCCATTCTATGACAACACATTACATTTAGTTGTCATGCCTCAGACTCCTCTTGGCTGTGACAATTTTTTAGACCTTTTTTTTTTTAAGTTTTTATTCACTTATTTCTTTTAGAGAGAGAGAGTGAGCAGTGGGGTGGAACAGAGGGGCGGAGATCTCAGGCAGACTTTGCACTGAGCATGGAGCCTGATGTAGGGCTCCTTCTCAGGATCCTGGCATCACAAACTGAGCTGAAGCCAAGAGTGGGATGCTCAACTGACTGAGCTACCCAGGCGCCCCTAGACTTTCCTTGTGTTTGATGACCTTAACAGTTTTGAGGAGTCCTGGTAAGGTATTTTGTAGGACATCCCTCTATTGGAAATTTTATTGATGTTTTTCTCATGATTAGATTGGGGCTGTGGGTTTTGAGGAGGAAGATTGCAGAGACAAAGTGATACCATCATCATGTCATCTAAAAAAAGGTATATACTCCTCAGATGATTTGTGACTGTTGATGTTGACCTTGGTTACCTGACTAAGGAAGTATTCATCATTCCATTGCTGTAAAGTTACTCTTTTTCCCTTCTTTCCACATTGTCTTCTTTGGAAGGAACATATTATGGGCAGTTCACACCTAAACAGTGGGAAGGTATACTCCCCCCTCCTTCATGGTTGAGTGGCTACAACCATTATTTGGATTCCTTCTGCACAATTTTTTCTCTTATTTTCCATGGATATTTATTTTGTATTTTGGACTGTAATACAATACTACTTTATGGCTCAAATTATGGCATCTTTGGCCATTGGTAACACTTTCAGTTGTCTCCTGTGTCTCCTTGACATAATCTTATCAATGTGTGTGTGTGTGTGTGTGTGTGTGTGTGTGTTTGAACACTTCCTTACTTTCTGGCAATACAAGATATTACAGGTTCATCCTATGTATATCCCTTGCTGATACTAGAATTGACCATGTCTCCAAACAGCCCTGGTTCATTTTAATGGAGAATGATATTAGGAATGAAAATCAGGGCTCTATATGTGCTTATTGCTACTGGAGTATCATTTCTTTTACTTCCTCTTAGCTGGAAGAGCAAAGAAATATGTGTGTGTATTAGCCAATGTGCACATATCTCTAAATATTGCTATTATGTGAACATATGTATCTATTTTAAGCTAAACATGAAATCTTACTTGTGTTTCCAAGTTTTGCACCTAACTGCATGGATCATTCTAGCTTCTTCCCCTGCTTATCTGTCGACTCAGGCTCCAACAGTGAAAAACCTGACTCCCAGTATCCATCCATTTACTTAACTGTTCAGCTGCTATTTATATGCATAGAAGTATCAAATTGTTAATTTAGATATTCTATTTTCATTCTGTTATTTTTCCATGACTATGTTAGTAGTTACCATAGAAATCACAACATGCACACCTAACTTATTAAAAATTAAAATTTAATAAAATTCTTTCCCCTCTTTCTTGATAGATCTTAGAATACTTCAACAGTTTCCCCTCTCCTTACCTTATTGCTATATGGTATTCTAACTCTCCAGGGTTGTGCTTTTGTGGATTATGCATATGCATATGTACAACATTATTTATATGCATTTATGTGACCAGACATTATTTTGTGTGCACTTACCTACATATTTATCACATTTTTGGCTCTTCATTCCCTCTTACACATCAGTTTTCCATCTGGGATCCCTTTCCTTTTGTTTGAATTACATCCTTTGTCAGTGAGATGTTTGATCATGAATTTGGTTTTGGAGTGTTTGAAGAGTGTTTACTTCACCCTCATTCTCCAGAGATAATTTTGGTGAAGGTAGAATTTTAGGTTTGTATTAATTTTCTTTTAGTACATGGGCATTTCGTTGTTACTGTTGAAGTCAGTTACCTATCCCTCCCTCCCTCCAGCCCGCCTTCCTCCTTTCTTTCTTTCTTTCTTTTTTTCTTTCTTTCTTTCTTTCTTCCTTTCTTCCATACATCCATCCATCCATCCTTCTTTGTTTTTGTCACTTTGTCTTTTGTCACAGTTTGGCTATGTTGCATATAGATAGTAATTTATTTTTATTTATCCTGCCTGGGTATTCTGAGCCTGAATCTGTGGGTTAGTTCCATTTATCAATTCTGAAAAAGTCTTCAATCTTAGCTCTTCAAATATTGTCTCTGTCCCATTTTCTTTCCTCCCTTTCTGAGACTATAATCACAGGTCTTTCTGTGTCTCCTTCTGTCTCTGAGTTGTATGTGCCTATAGGGTTTGAATGCTTGCATTCCTCCCAAATTCATATGTTGAAATCCTAACCCCAGGGTGGTGGTATTAAGAGGTGGGGCCTTTGGGAGATGATTAGGTAACTCATTAGAGCAAGCCCTCCTGATTGGGATTAGTGCCCTTACAAAAAGATTTCCTTTCTGCATGTGAGGACACAGCAAAAGTTGCCATCTAGGAACCAGGAAGTAGGCCCTCCGCAGACACTGGATCTGCTGGTACCATGACTTTGGACTCCCAGCCTCCACAACTGTGAGAAATAAATTTCAGTTGTTTATGAGCTGCCCCTTCTGTGGTATTCTGTTACAACAGCCCCAATAACAGACACTAGAAAAATGTCATCTTCTTTCCTAGTCTCCCTTCAGTTATGTCTAATCTGTTGTCCAATACCACTACTAAGCTCTTAATTCCTTTTACTGTGTATTTTATATCCAGAAGTTCTGTTTGGTCTTTTTTTTTTTTTCAGACATACTATATCACTTCTTCTAGCTTTCTATTGCCACTGAATATTTTCCAGCTTGCTTTTTATTTCTGTAGGTGTAATGGTCCTGGTTATTTTATAATTAGCGTGTAATTCAGCTGTCTATTCCTTTTGTTGGTTTTCTTTCATGTGGTCTTGCATCCTTGTACAGCTGGTTATCTTTGCCAACTTCCTGGTCATTGCACTTGAGAAATATTTGTTCAGATTCCCTGAGGTCAAAGGTAAGTGTGTCTTCCTCCAGAGTGCCTTAGTAGCCTGAGGCTTCCTGGCCTGTGCTAAGCGACGCATGTCTGTGGTGTGGGAGGATGACAGATGGTTTTGATCTGGTTTGCCCCTATCCTTCAGGGTCATGCTTACTGTGAGAAAGAACTCCTATAATAATCCTAACCTTAGGCAGGCTTTGGGCCTGAGCTGCTTCTGCCCTCTTGCTTAGCAAAGCCTTAGGACCCAAGTCTAAGCAGTTTGTATTGACAAATATCCTTATAGTAAATGCTCTAGTCATTATACTTGTGATTATTCATTGCATACTCTGTATACTGATTTTTTCTCTTAACATTATAGTATAATTATTTTCCACATACTCTGTATCATGATATTTATCTTTTTAAAAATATAATGTAATTTTCTAAGTGTTATAAAAAACTGCTTTTTAAAAAAATCTTCAGATGATTTCAGCCTAAAGAACTCAAACAAATTGTTTTAACAAAATTGTCTGTTACCAGTAAATTCTGGTTACCTCTTAGTTCTTTTATAACAGAGAAGTAAAAATGTTAAAAGTCACAAAATGATAGTCTGACACTGGAGAACAGAAAACTGAATTTGATCATGTATCAGGTGAATAACAACAACAACAACAACACCCCAACAGTATGCCAATTCCAAGTAAGGCTAGTGAAGATGAGAAGTAGAGGGAAAGTGTTAAGATCTGCCTGTGGCAATAGCTAGGTTTTGATTTCTGGACCACTCTTTGCTGTTTCAGCTAGGGACTTGTACTTACTTTCTCTTGCATGCCGAAAGCTAGCCACCATCAGGGAATAATTCCTACTCTAATAAGAAACATAAAAGCCCCTGGATGACCCTCCTTCAGTTCTGGAAGGAGTATAAATTGCTATAGCTATTCTGAAGACCAATCCAACAATATTTAGTGCGGTTAAATAATCATTTTCCCTATAACGCAACAACTTCATTTCTGAGTAGTGTATCTAGAGACCCTCTCACACAGGTGGTTGATGAGAATCTACGAGAATATGTGTAGCATAAAAAGCTGGAGGCAGTGCCCCGTCCATCCCTAGAAGAAGGAGTATGTAAAGTACAACATGTGTATTGGCAAATGCCGTGCAGCAGCCAGAAGGAGTGAAACAGATCTACAAATAGGAATGTCTCACATACAAAATGTTCAATGAAAAATAGTAGGAAATAGAATGAGATCACAGAATGAGATCTGTTGCTGCTAACAAACCAGCTCAAACTTACCGGCTTGTAACAGCTGTTCATTAGCTCGCAAGGCTGGGAGTCCCCGTTTTGTGTGGGGATGCGCGGGGCATTTCTGCCGATCTCCTCTGGGCTCACTCATTCCCCTGCAGCTGGCTGGCACTTGGAGCAGTTGTTATAAGGTTGTCTAAGATGGCTTCACCTGCCCTTCTGGACATTGATGTTGGCTCCTTCCTTCTGGGAGGTCTCATTCATGTTTGCAACAACTTGTAGCAGGAGACGTGCCAGCAGCAAGAAAGGTCAAGCCCCAAAGCACAGAATGTTGTTAAGCCTTTGCTTGATCATGTTTGCTCATGTTCCATTACCCAGGGCAAGTTATGTGCCAAAGCTGGAGTCGCTGGAGAAGAGAGTACATGAGAGCGTAGACCCAAGGAGGTATGTGTGTGGTTCACTGGCTGCCAAGACCACCATAATCCACCACAATAAAACAATGATTACTATAGGCTGAATTGTGTTTTCCCCAGATTCATATGCTGAAGACTTGCCACAGGGACCTTGGTAGGTAACCATCTTTAGAACTAACGACTCAAAAAAGGTAATTACGCTAAAATGAAGTTTTTAGGCTGGACCCCAATACAATCTGACTGAGGTCCTTAAAGAAGGAGAAATTTAGAGATCAGGTATGTGCTCACGCAGAGAAAAGACCACGCGAGGACACAGCGAAAGGCCGCCATCTGTAAACCAGTCAGAGGCCTGAGAAGAAAGCAACCCTGCCGACACCTTGACCATGGGCTTGAGTCTCTGGAATGGTGAGAGACATCTGTTGGTGAAGCCACCCCGTCTGTGGTATTTTGTCATGGCAGCCCAAGCTAAGACGATGGTATTGATGTCGCTGTAAAGCCATATTTGTACTTTGCGTAGATACAAGGGCCATTGCATAAACATACGTGCAGATTGGAAGTCCGTACCCTACATACCAGAGTGTGGTGTCCGCATGGGAAAGAGAATGGCACTGGAGCAAGAAAGAAGCTGGAAGACAATCTGAAAAGAGTGCTAGCCATGGATGGATGAACGACAGTGTGCCACATAGTTAAGAAGGTGATCAATCCAATGGTCTCGAAATCAATCCATGATCTCTTTCGGCCTGAACTTGGAAAAACGGGATCAAGTAAAATAAAAACAGTCTCTCCTGTGTGAGGCAGCATGGGCTTTTGTAACAGGGATAAGACTATTTTTTAAAGCCCAATATTACTGGATTTGATTATGTTATAGGTTCTGTTATATCACTGATTCTTTCACATGAGGTAACATTGCTCTTGTTTAGAAGGGAGGAAACTGAGGCACAGAGAATTTCAACAAGCTGCCCGCAGGTGCACTGTGAGGAGTGGTGGGCAGGGGGTTGAGTTCCGATCCACGTGATTCCCACCCTGAGCCTGGGCGGCCCCCATCCGATCATCCATCACTTAGCACCTGTGTCCCCTCAGCTCCTTCGGCCGTTTCCCTGTGTCTGTTGGACTCCTTCCTTGCTCTCGGGTGCTTGTCTTGTTTCTGAGTCACTGGTCTCCTCATGTCACCTGCCTCACGCCTCTCTGCTGTCGGTTGCGCCTGATTTATAGGCTGTCTCTGTCCTGGTGCAGATCTGGCCCCCTGACACATTTCCACCTTGCCAGGGTGGCTCCAGTGTTGCAACTCTGAGGTCAGGGGGCTGGAACGAGAAAAAACACAGCCAGCAATAGACAGAAAGAAGCATCCATCACATCAGCCTTTAACTCCCGCCATTGTGGTTGTGGGCACATTGAAATATGGATGACTCAGGACGCCTGGGTGGCTCAGTGGGTTAAAGCCACTGCCTTAGGCTCAGGTCATGATCTCAGGGTCCTGAGATCGAGCCCCGCATCGGGCTCTCTTCTCATCAGGGAGCCTGCTTCCTGCTCTTTTGCTGCCTGCCGTTCTGCCTACTTGTGATCTCTGTCTGTCAAATAAATAAATAAAATCTTAACAAAACAAAACAAAACAAAACAAAACAAAAGAAATACGGATGATCCGATCCCATCTTCAGAGATTCTGATAGAACTGCACTGTAGACTTGCCAACAAACATTTTTGGAAAGCTTCTCAGATGACAGTACTATAGTCCAGGTTGAAGACTACTGGTTGGAAGTTCAAATTTTAGTGCTAAATGGATCGGTTTTTATTGTTACTGTTCTTATTTTAAGATTTATTTATTTACTTGACAGAGGTTGGGGAGGAGGGAGAGAGAGACAATCTCAAGCAGACTTCATGCGAGGCACAGATCCCAATGCGGGGCTTGATCTCAGTGCCCTGAGATCATGACCTGAACCACAGTCTAGAGTTGGATGCTTAACTGACTGAACCACCCAGATGCCCCTGTTTTTATTATTTTTAATAGATAATAATTAATTTTTTATTTTTTATTATTATCTCATTTTATTTTTTTAGTTTACTGAGTTATAATTCACAAAACCATAAGATATTTAAAGTGTACAAAACGATGATTTGATATATGTGTATGTTGTCAAAAAAGTCCTCCCTCTGAGGTAATTAACACATCCACTACCTCAAATAGTTACTCCTTCCCCCCCTTTTTTGGTAAGAACCCTCAAATTTTAGTAAATTTCCATGGTACAATATGGTGTTATCAACTATAGTCACAATGTTCTTCATTAGATTCCCAGGCGTTATTTATCTTATGACTGAAAATTTGTACCCTTTTACCAACCACTCCCTATCCATCGCTTTATAATGGCTAGAGAGAGCAGATTGTTAAGTACTGAAGACTTGTCCAAGGTGGCTGTGGTCGCTTGAAATTAGCCATGGGGAGGGTGTTTATGCCACCAAAACTGGCAAAGATGACACATCAGGGCTTGTTCTTTGGAGAGCTGGTCTATCGGAACACCGGTAGCTAGAATATGCTTGGGCTATAAAAATTCATGTATGTCAAAGGTCTGAACACGGTATGATGGAGTGCAGGTGTCCATGTGTCAGAGACGTGAGCACACTTCAAATGTTTTACAACTTTAGAGCTCAGTGACTAAGGGAAAATTATTTTGTCTGGTAAGAGCTTTGATTTTCCTAGCTCTTAAGTAGAAATGATAATGCCAACCTCACAGAAATGCTGTGAGGATGGAAACTCACGTGGGAAAGATTTTAGCATTGTGTACAAAATAGGTGCCTGAAACATCTCAGCTGAATATGCCCAAGGAGAGAAGTCTACCTAATACACCCATCCGTAATGCTTTCAGAAAATGCAAATGATAGTCCTACTTACAGATGTTTAGTGCATGCCCGATACTCTATTTTTCATGCATTAGTCTCCTTCACTTACAACAGCCTTTCGTGGTGAGTGCTGTGCTTTGCCATCATTTTAAAGATGACTAAATTCCCAGAGTTTCTATTTTTTTTTATAGGGTGTGTCCTTGTCGGGTTCTGTGCTACTGGGAAAGGGCGGCGAATGCTACATGATGGTAAGGCATGTGTAATAAACATGATCACATGTGGTAAGTGTGTCTGCCTCATTCAAAGAGGCACAAGGTCATCTGGAAAGCAGCACCCTTTGCATCAATTAACATGGAATCACAGCTCTGTGAAACCCCTCAGGGGCTGCCTGAGATCTCCACCAGAAAATGTGCCATAAATTGTGGTCATGTTTTACACAGTGCCACGTCTTTCTTCAGTCCTGTGGGGATTAGCTTCTTCCCGGAAGGGGTTCTTACCCTCCTCAGATAAACCAGCCTGAAGCCCCATTCTCATTTCACAATCTGATTCACAAACCTTGATACAATGGTACTGATAACTGCCTGCCACTCCGACAGGATCCCTGCCCGTTCTCTTAAAGAATATACAGAATAAAGCATAAAGAATATACAGCGAAGTCACTCATTTCATCCTGGTCTCCTGGCTGAATCAAGTCTGCTGTCTCTGGGCCATGAGAAGATCTCCATTTCTTCATCTATTCGCACTTCAATCGGCATTTCAAATTGGGGCGAAGATATTTTTTGTCCTCTGGGATTTTCCCTCCAGGGTGATGTCCTGCAGAAGGGAGGCAAAGTAAGAAGTTTCCTCCTTTGTCTTCATGGAAAAGAGACCTCGAAAACAGATTTTGTTTCCCTATAATTTATTTTTTTCTTCAGTTGCTGAATTTTTTTATTCGGTTGCTACGTTTAATCCCCTCAGAGAACAAGCAGCCTCCTCTGCCCTACTCTCTTCCCCGTTTCTTGCTCCTTCCCTTCCTCCCACCTTCTCTCTCTCTCTCTCTTTTTCTTTCTCTCACTTTTATACAGTGACTTCTCCACAGATCATGTTAAGCATAATTTCACCTCTGAGAAGTTGCCCAAACAGTGCTCTGAATCTGCAGAGAATGAAACACCCCAAATAATCTGTTTCTACAGCAGAGTTGATCAGATTTTGAGAGGAAATTCAAAGTTTTGATCTGAAAGCTTCACCTTCAAATAGTTTGTCTTAGCTCCTCATTAGGGACCAGTATTCCTCAGTCACACCTTATACGTATAATCCTGGTGACTGTTGAAGATCTTTCTTTGGTGCTTCTTTCTGAGTGTGTGTGCATGTGTGTGCACTTGTGTGTATGTGCGTTTAGTGTGCACAGATGCACCTGTGGGGAGGTTCTGAAGATTAACTTAAAACGGTTGAGAAGGGCTTGAAGAACTACAAGCTGATTCCAAGTGGAACCATATTTTAAAGAGATTTTGGAAAGAGATCTGTACACTCTATTCTAATTAGAGAGGGAAGCAGACCCTGAAATTCTCCAACTACAGAAGGATAAATATGAGCTTTGGTGTGGGGTGAGCATGTGGCTGGAGGTACGTAGGAGTGTGTGGGAGTGTTTGTCATTCCTCAAAGATAACACCGTATCTCTTTGCCTGAGGCTTCCTTTGTCTTTGCTATAGGCTGTTTCACATGAGAATTCATGGCATATGAGGAATAACCCATGATTTGACTCTTTTTTTTTCCATTAACAAGTTTTATTATAATAAAAGCTGGGCTAAGAGTCTGAGCATTAAATAATCTAGAATGCTGTTTTTTTTTTAAAATCTTTATTGCCTGTGCAAATCCAGACAAATTCTTAACCTCATGAGCCTCAGCCTTCAATTGGAAAATAGAATTGCTCAGTATCTACTTATAGAGGTTAAATGAGATAATGCCTAGAAAGCCCTTTGTACAAGTTGCAGGCACAGAATAAGGTTCAATAAATGGGAGTTATTTTAACTGTTTTGATCTACTCATTTCGTTAATATATATCAGATTTCTTTACATCTTTGATCAAACATCTTTTCTGAGAGCTTTTTCCTGTTCTTTCCAGGTACAGCTTAGGCAATGTTTCATGTCTCTGTTGAAGCTCAAACCATGTCTCTGTTGAAGTTTTGTAATTTATCTGGTCTTCTTCATCTGCCACTTCAGTGCACTATATCCGCTTGACCAAAGGGAATGCTGTGACTATTGTTCATCTTGGCATATGACTAACAAGTATCTAGCTCAGTATCTGTAATTATTGTCTCTGTTTATTCGTTCAATATTTACTGAGTGCTTGTTGTGTGCCAGATATGCTAGGAGCTAGGCATGCAATGGTATGCAGCCCCTATCTTCAGGAAGCTCACAAGCTAGTGAAGAATATGGGTAAAGAGTAAAATAACACAGGGGTGCCTGGGAGGCTTAGTCAGTTAAGCATCTGCCTTTGGCTCAGGTTGTGATCTTGTGATCCCGGGATGGAGCCCCGTGTCAGTCTCTCTGCTAAGCAGGGAGCCTGCTTCTCTCCACCTGCTCCTCCACCCCGCTCATGCTTTCTTTTTCATTCACTCTGTCTCCAATAAATAAATAAAAATATTTTTAAAAAGAGTAAATGAATACATATTGTGGTAAAAAGGGAAGTTCAGCTACATTTTTTATACTTAGAAGAGGTCAGAGAAGGCTTCCTGGAGGTGGAGGTGGGGTACATAGGAGAATTTGGGGGTCTGGCTTTAGGTTCCTCCAAAAGCAGAACCTAAGAAAAGGACTAGTTTATTTGGGAGTTGATCACAGGAGGCAGGATTGAGAGAGGAGGGA
This sequence comes from Mustela nigripes, assembly GCF_022355385.1. NCBI lineage: Eukaryota > Metazoa > Chordata > Mammalia > Carnivora > Mustelidae > Mustela > Mustela nigripes. Next base: position 9,934,808 of record NC_081569.1, read on the forward strand.
GAATGTGAGAGGGAAGGAAGAAAAGTCAAGAAATGTGCAAGACTGAACTGGTACTGCTCTGGTGAACAGGAGGTAGAGAACACTGTACAAATTCCCTTTGAAGGGCCAGACCTGGGACATTTATTTATCAGCGCAGTCTTCTGTTGGTTGAGGGTTATCTCCAGAGACATGAACTCTCTCCACTTTCTGGTTCCGTACAAAGGCTGAGGCAGCTTCTTTGACTTCAGAAAGAATCTTAAGGCAGAAAGTCAAGAAAGGTGTGTGGGAGGTGGGAGGGTGCAGTGGGAACTGTCCAGCAGGGCTTCAGCTGAAATCACATCAAAGGTAACTGTGCACAATAAGGCAGGGAGCCTTGGTCTACCAGTGGGGTGAAAAAGAATGCCTTGCCCTAAACCTTATGGGGCATTTGCCAAGGTTCAAGACCTCTTAAGAGCTATGAACACCACTTTAGAAGTTCCTAAAGTTCCCCAGAGTTGCATATCATCAGGCTCAGTCTGCCTTCCTTCTGTAGCCACCCAACAATTGTAGTTGAGAAATAAACCACATTTTTTATTTTTAATGTGTAATATATTCACTGGGTTTGATTTAATTTTTTTCAGAATATATTCTAGCATTTTTGGAAACTAAATCTTGTTTTATATTCTATCAAAGCCTGATTCATCTCTCCCCCTTTGCATGCCTTGTCAAATCATCAACCCCCTAAGGAAGCAGTTGATGTTGTTTCCTGAAAAACTAACCACTCTTCTCTTAGCAGGAGGACAAGTAGTCTAAGGGAAGGGGAAGAAAAGAATGCATATCGGTTCCCACGGCATGTACAATATTCAAAAAATAATGCAATGGCCACAGTTTCCTCTTGGGAGTGTGGCGGGGAGACATTGTGACTCTGAAAATCTCTAACGGTTACATTCAGAAAAGGTTAGACATAGTCTTTAGCTCCCCCTCAAAAAAATGATTATTTTTGAGAGAATGGCTACCACTTTACATACGAACCTTCTCTTCCAACTACAATATCCATAAAGATAATGATTCTTTTGTACAGTGGGAAATACACGTGCTTTAGAGGCAGAAACAGCTGGGTCCAAATTCTGGCTCTGCTGAATGCAAAGTCTGTGACCTCAGGATGAACATTTATTCTTTCTCAGACTCTATTTCCTCATCCTCAAGGGAGAGAAATAATACTTCTTTCACAGTTTCCTTTTCCAAAAATTAAATGAAGTGGTATCTGTCAATTGAGTAGAGTCAATATTCAACCATGTTAGTTCCTCCCCTATTTCCTTAGCCCAAGGGCCACGAAGCAGTGTCAGGTTACCAGTGCAGCCAGAGACCCACATTCTTCAGGGGGCTATCTCTCACATGCATTACAGTCATCATTGTTGAGTTTCCAGAGCTACGAGAAGCAGACATGAATTAATTGTATTTACTTATTGGATTTTTCAATTATTAACCTAATTAGACTTATTTTATCATTCACTTATTAGATTCTTTTCAATCAAGATTTCCATGGACAGTCCTCTTCTAAAGTAAATGGAAATAAGGATTATTTGGAACAGACTTTTCTAAGGGTCATCCAAAAGGAAAAGGAACCAAGAAGATGGACATGCAATGAATGGAAGAGAAGACCTAATGGTCAATAAAAACATGAGAAGATTCTCAATCTTAATCATGTATTTGAAAATAAATATTAGGGTAAGTCGTTTCAAATCCATTCACCAGCAAAAACATAGGAGATACACAATGCTAAGAGATGGTGAGGTGGGAAGGCAGTGGATATCCTCATGTAGAGCTACTTTGGAGACTGATTTGGCAATATGTAGCAAAGTTGCAAGTACACACACCCTGTGACCAAGTGACTGCAGCTGTAGGTACATCCTTCAGAGCAGCTATCACATATGTCCATAGAGACGTATAAGTGTAAGCATGGTTGCTAACAGCACGAGTAAAGGAGGGGGCAATCTAAACGACCAGCAGTGGGGGCTTCTGGGTGGTTCAGTTGTTCAGTTGTCCCTACTCTTGATTTTAGCTCAGATCTTGAACTCTTGGGTCATGAGTTCAAGCCCTGCACTGGGCTCTATGCTGGGTGTGGAGCCTAATTAAAAAAAAAAAAAATAGATAAAAATAAAATTTAATGTCCGGCAATAAGCCTGGATTAGAAATAGTGCTTTCCTAAGCTAGAATGCTATGACGATGTTATACGATGAGTTAAACACCATGGACAGGCATGAAAATATCTCCAAGATGCACTGTTTCACTAAAAATGTATCACAGTGGTGCACCTGGGTGGCTCAGCCCATCAAGCGGTCGACTCTCAATTTTGGCTCAGGTAATGATCTCAGGGTGGTGAGATGGAGTCCCATGGAGGGCTCCCTGCTGAGTGTGTTTATGATCACAATAATGAAAAGTTGAAAACAAGTTAAATACCCACCAGCAGGGGAAGCGATGGCAGCTAGATCAAACTAGAGGAGTTGTATCCATCTGGGTAAATAGTAAATGCAGAAGGGAGTATGTGTATCTTTTAAAAGTTAAATGCATGCAAAAGTGTAGAAGGTATTCATTAGTAGTAAGAAGACCCTTGTACAATGCATGGGTTAGGGACGCTGACACCTTGCAGCCAAAAATTCGTGAATAATTTAGGACTCCCTAAAAATCTAACTCATAGCCCAATGTTGACCAAAAGCCTTACTGATAACATGAACACTCCATTAACAGATATTTTATATGTTTCATGTATTATATACTGGGTTCTTATAAGAAAGTAAGCTAGAGAAAAGAAAATATTAAGAAAATCATAAGGAAAAGAAAAATACATATATAGTACTGTGTGTATATTTATTGAAAAGAAAATCTGCCTGGAGGCAGACCGAGCTGGGTGGCTGGAAAGGGGCAGTGGCAGGTGGCAGGGGGCGTGGGATGAAGATTTTCCTCAGTCTGGAGGTCTTGGTGCAGTGGGCAGCTGGGGGGCAGCCCCGAAGGTGGCTACAGGGCATGAAGGCACAGTACAGCTGTCTCCTCTGCCTGGAGGTGCACCTCCTGCCCATGGCCATGGACAGCTGTGGCCATTTGTGAGTGAGCTGGCCTCCCAGAAGCCAAGGGGCTAGCATGCAGTAACAGGGAGGGGCACAAGCCTAACCCAGGAGTGATCGGGGCCCTGGCCACTTTTGTGCAGCCGAGCATGGAGCATGGGAGGAGAGAAGACAAGAGAGCTGAGGATGCTGGGCTCCCTGCAAAGTAGGACCCCTGTCCTCTGGACAGTGTCCTGGCCTCTACCCCCGTGTTTGACTCCACTACTCCTTCTGTGTAGGGAGAGGGATCCTACAGTGCTGACTGTACAGCCCCCATGGGTGCTAATGACTTTGAGGGGGCCTCCCCGGGGTGCTCAGAGGTCAGCAGGAATAAAGTCCCTGGCAGTTGCCTTCCATTTGGTTCCGTGGACACTGGGGTGGGCAGTTGTGAATAAATGTCTTGCTGTCATTTCTTTTTTCTTTTTCTTTCTTTCTTTTTTTTTTTTTTTTTTGAAGATTTTTATTTATTTGACAGAGAGAGACACACCAGGAGAGAGGGAACACAAACAGGGGCGTAGGAGAGAGAGAAGCAGGCTTCCCGCTGAGTAGGCAGCCTGTTGAGGCGCTCGATCCCAGGACCCTGGAACCATGAACCGAGCGAAAGGCAGATGCTTAACGACTGAACCACCCAGGTCCCCCTTTTGCTGTCCCATTTCTTTTCTTTTCTTTTTTTTTTTTTAAGATTTTATTTATTTATTTGGTAGACAGATCTCAAGTACATGGAGAGGCAGGCGGAGAGAGAGAAAGGAGGAAGCAGGCTTCCCGCCGAGCAGAGAGCCCGAGGTAGGACTCAATCCCAGGACCCTGGGACCATGACCTGAGCTGAAGGCAGAGGCTTTAACCCACTGAGCCACCCAGCTGCCCCTGCTGTCCCATTTCTTAAAAAAAAAAAAATCTTCCCATAAGGGGATCCCTGCTGTTCAAAACCATGTTGTTCACGGGTCAGCCGTATGAAACTGTGTAACTGACGTATGGGTGCAAATGTGGGAAAGGCCGTGACTAAGTGTGGAGTGTCATGGGGGGTACGGGGGTGGGCAGTGGGTCAGAGCAGGGCTGCTTTATGTGTCTGAAATATGCCAAAGGACTAATAGAAAATAAGGGTCCTAATGAACGGAACATTGCCTCTACTAATGTAAATAATACTTTTAAATAAAAAAACAACAACAAAACAAAAACAGAACACAACAACTGTCATGTGTCCCTTCCATTGGCTCTAAGATCTAAGCAGGACATGCCTGAGCTGTATTTCTACACTTTGGACATTTCTGAGTTCATGAGGTGAGCTCAGTATCTCTGTCCTGTTTCAGTCCTGGGCAAGATTCAGAGACAAGACAGGGAAACAAGATAAGTCAATCTGGAGACTGGTGCCCTCACCAGATACTGGCACACGCCCCTCCCCTCTCTCCTCTGCACACTCATTTTCCCTTTGCTTCCCTCTGCAGCTCCCGACCTCCCCTCATGGCTCCTTGGGCTCCATAGTCTTTCCTGAAGACTAGGAAACCAACACGGTTTTCATCAGATTCAGCCCCCGTCAACATTGTTGAATGGCACCCAATTCTTCGTAATTTTATTGCAGTCCTTGTCAGTGTAATGAATGAGCCTTCTCACCGTGTGCTTTGTTTTAAGCTGCTGTGGATCCCAACTCTTGTCTCCATGGTTGGGAAAAGAGAGGAGGGAAATACATTTGCTTTATGGGACTGTTCACAGTTCTTCTTAAAACGTCCAGCTGGAGAAAGATTTTTTTAATGGACAGAGACTTTCTCCTATCCTGTGTGGAATCTGCACGATTCCTGGAATTAATCCTGATATGGGAAGTTTTCTTCTTTAGGGATTTCTTCCCACTGGGGGAAAAAAAAAAGGCAGAATGGCAGACGGGACACCAGATAGGGAGTGCTTTTTGCTTCCTTGACAGCCTAAAATGTCCTGACTGCTCTGGATGCGTCCCACTCTGTTGATGTCCTGCCCATGGCTGAACACATGTTGACGCTGACAGCAGGATGACCACGATATGTGGGTGCAGGAGGGACCCTGCATTGTTAACCCACTCCCCAGGAGGGTTCAATCCAGCACCAGAATTTTTATTTCACCTTCAGAGTAAGGCACTATTTTAAGCATAGGATTCTAGGTGTGCCTCTCTTGAGATTTTTTTTTTTAAATTTTTATTTATTTTTTAAATTTCTTTTCCGTGTTCCAGAATTCATTGTTTATGCACCACACCCAGTGCTCCATGCCATACGTGCCCTCCTTAATACCCACCACCAGACTCACCCAACCCCCCAACCTCCACCCCTCAAAACCCTCAGATTGTTTCTCAGAGTCCACAGTCTCTCAGGGTTCCTCTCCCCCACCAATCTATTGAGATTTAAAAGGCATGGTGCAGGTTTGGTGAATTTTCTTTGTCTTCAAAGACAGAGAATGGAGGAATCCAGATGGGGGGGTTGATTCTGGATGGGGCTGAACAGAGCTCTCCAGGCTCTTGGTTCCCACCAGGGAGATGGAGTAGTGTTCCAAGTTCTGGACACTTCTTCAGGCTGGTGCATATTTTGTTTGCATATGAAAGCTGAGAGGAAAGCTATCAGGAAGAAGAAAAACCCTGCTGAGTATGAGTTATCAGCTTGCTTGATGAAGTGAGCCTGCTGGGGAATTAGTTTAACTCTGTGAGGTCTGGCCTTTCACATGCAGGACTCTGGCTTTATAATTCAATCAGCTACTTAAAAATCTAGAATAAAATGGAGAGCAGAACAGCCAGAAAAAAAAACCACACACACACACACAAAATTTAAAAACCCACTTCTACTCATAAATGCATCATAATGCTAGTGAACTGAGTGGATTTTTCCATTTGCCCTTTAAATAAACATGGACATTTTGTGTTCATAGTTAGGCTGTACTGTGCTCAGGGCAGAAGAATTTAGCCAGGGAAATTGAGGGCAAGATGGTTGCTTTTGCAGCCTGAGCCTTTTCCTTGAACAATGATCTAAAAATCAACTTTAAAGTAGGAGCAGAACTGTGACTAGAGGGAGGTCACATGGTTTGCCGTTTGTGACTGACATTCAGCTACCGTGGATCCTTCTGGCCGTGCTGGTTTCTGATCAATTGAACGTGCCGTCTAATTTGCCAGTTACGATTTCATGCAGCTTGTTAAGCATTATTAACTATCGCTGTGATTCCATTGTTCTGTGGATATATCATAGTTTATTTGATTAGTTCCATATTGATTGATGCTGAATTATTTTCCTCCCAATGTGTTTGCCATGACAACTGTTCCTCCAGTAAATGCCATACGTATGACATTTTGCACATGAGCGAGAGTAGTCATAGGGCAAATCGCTGAGCTTCCTGACCAAGTGGTATGTACGTTTTTCATTTGGAAATGCTGCTAAATTGTTCTCCGTGGAGATCGCCCAAAAGTCGTGAGGTGAGAGGAGCAGATGGCGGTTATGATTTGCGTCTGTGTGGAGCAGACCCTTTTGTTGTTGCTTGTCACATCTTGGTGGATCCACCTCTGGGAGCAGCTGTGGCTGAGTTAGACAGTCGTGCAACTGCTTCTGTGGCGGCCACGGCTTCCCACCTGCAGGGCACCAAGACTCTTTCCACTTTCTGCCGCAGGGCATTCTTCCAGGCAGCTGGGAGTGGGGTTGGAGGCCGTCAACACCTCTCACAGTGGCCCTATCCAAGATGGGGTGGGAGGCTGAGGATACATGCCCCAGTGCTCAGTTGCAGGGCGCTGTGTGGACTCCCCAGGGCTCCCTACAGAGCCCAACACTGTTGTCCTGCACAGAGACATTGGAAATGCACCTTTCTTGGTCTTCCCTCCTACCTGCCTTCCTCCTTCCATTCCCTCGTGTGTGTATTTAGGCTTCTCCTTCTGGATTCCTTACTCAGGCTCTATTTATAGAAAAATCCCAGGGATGCCTGGGTGGCTGGTCAGTTGAGCATCTGCCTTCAGCTCAGGTCATGATCTCAGGATCCTGGGATGGAGTCCTGCCCCGGGCTCCTTGCTCAGTGGGGAGCCTGCTTCTCCCTCTGTGTGCCACTCCCCCCCACCCTGCTTGTGTGTGTGCTCTCACAAATAAGTAAGTAAAATCTTTAGAAGAAGAGAAAAATCCCAAATAAAACACTGTATCAGGGACTAATCACTTGGTGGAATGCAAATAAATGAGATATTACTGTGTTTAGCATTTCTTTTGGATGCATAACAAAGCAACTGGCAAATCCATTCTGTTTCCTTGTCCCGAAAACTCTGCTTCAAAGGTCCCTGCAACCCAACACCTTGCCTGTCATTAGCTAACATTCACTACTCCGGGAAGATAACGTTAATTTTAGGGATAATGAAAGAGACATTTTTTCTCCCTTTCATAGGCTCCTGGCTTGATTGAGGGCAGCTTGGGGGAGTGGGGAGAAAGACACCATGTGTAATGAGTCAGAAGAAATATTTAATTCTTTAATTTAATGGAGCTTCTTGGTTCATCCCTCACTTCCTCCTCTTTCAGGCACTCATTATCGCCCCAGGATCTAAATCCTGGAGTTCATCCTTGTATGTCAACTTGGCAATAAATGACATGGACAGGACAAGTGGGCCTTGTCACAGCTGTGATGGAATTAGGGAAGAGTAAAGTTGTACATTTCCTGGAATATTGTACAATGGGAAGTCACCGGGCTGAAGGCTGTCCACTCTGAGAACAAAAAAATAGAAATTCCTGGAATACATAGCATTAATAGATCCCCAAAACCCTTGTGATTCCTTGACAAGGAAATGGATAGGTTAGTACTAAGTTCAAATCTAAATTAATGGCAAACAAACAAACAGATGGGGTGCCTGGGTGGCTCAATTGGTTAAGCTCCCGACTCTTGAGATGTTTTGGCTTAGGTCATGATCCTAGGGACGCGAGATGGAGCCCCACACTCAGTGGCGAATCTGTTGGAGATTCTCTTCCTCTCCCTCTGCCCCTCCTTCCATACTCTCTCTCTGTCAGAAAATGAATAAACAAATAAAAGGGCAGGAGAAGGGACACCTGGGTGGCTCAGTTGGTTAAGCAGCTGACTTCGGCTCAGGTCATGATCCCAGCGTCCTGGGATCGAGTCCCACATCGGGCTCCTTGCTCAGCAGGGAGCCTGCTTCTCCCTCTGCCTCTGCCTGTCATTCTGTCTGCCTGTGCTCTCTCTCTCTCCCTCTCTCTCTCTGATAAATAAATAAAATCTTAAAAAAAAAAAAAAAGGGCAGGAGAAGAAGGTAAGAGGTTTGGCATGCTCTTCCCGAACTTTCCTGGGATAAGAATTTGGGTTCAAAACTATGCATCCAGTGTTTTTCATAATATTAGCCTTTGTTTTCTTAAATTATTAGCACAAATTTATTTTTCCTTCAAAGCAGAAGAATGGAAAATAATGGAGAGAAAAAAGTCAGGGAGAAGGAAGAGAAAGAGGAATAAGACCAGAATAAAGCAATTACAAACTGGGAGAACGGAAAACATATGTAAAGGCAGGTTCCATGTTTTCTTTCTTTCTTCTGCATTTTATTAGGTTCTCTTCCATAGGAGGAAGACAAATGCCAGAAGGTACTCAAGAAGTCCTCTGGAAAGTGGAAACATCCCGGCCACGATGACTTTAACAACCTTTATCCAGGAAAGCTGAGGTCAATAATCCCAGAGGCCAGAGCAATTTCAGCACTGGGGGAGAGTCACGGAGATGAAGACACCCTCTCAGACTGGGAAGCCTTCAGCGCATTCCTAACCCTGTTCTTGCTTTGGTAGTGGGGCTTTGGTCCAAGACCACAAGTAAACTGCCCCACTGTGACTTTGGGGGAAAGCTCTTGTCCTTCCAGCTGGTACTGCCCACTGCTGGAGACCCTGCTTTGATAGGGGGCACGAGTTAAGCAGGAGTTTCTCATCACATCAAGGATGTGTCATCTTGTGAGCCGGTATGCAAGACTGTGAGTTTGTGTTTGCTTCCGAGATTTTTGAGGACACGTCTACGATCTAATGTCAGATATAATCATACTGGATGGTTTGTCTGTGATTTTGCATCATCTTCATGTCGACTTCCCTCTCGCAGTGGGTGCTGGAAGGAGACACATTTCAGTTTCCCAAAGAGACTTCTGGTTGGGCATGAAGGACTGAGCCAACCAACTGGAGTCATTGTTCGTCTTTTTTTTTTTTTTTTTTTTTAAAGATTTTATTTATTAATTTGACAGAGAAAAATCACAAGTAGGTGGAGAGGCAGCCAGAGAGAGAGGGAAGCAGGCTCCCTGCCGAGCAGAGAGCCCGATGCGGGGCCCGATCCCAGGACCCTGAGATCATGACCTGAGCCGAAGGCAGCGGCTTAACCCACTGAGCCACCCAGGCGCCCCTCATTGTTCGTCTTTAAAGGCCATGTTGCCAATACAAAGAGAAGTCATAGGAGAAAGGACCCTGGAGAAAGCAAGGCCATACCATGTGCTCTGGTTATTTTTGTGTCCCTTACAGTTCCCTTTGAGGGATGTAGTAACTAAAGACAGTTGAGTTAGGGCAAGATTACTGGGGAAGGAGGAGAGTGTGACTGGGATCTAAGGAGGATACCTAACACTTGCACAGTGCGCTCAAGGATTTTCACAAGTATTATTTTGCCTGTTCCTCTCAATAGTCCTCTAGAGTTACTAGGATTAGCCCCCTTTTACACATGAGGACTCAGGATCAGAAAGGTTAATTGGCTTCCTTGAATTCCCAGAGCACAAAGGTGACCTGGGTGCAGACTCTGGCTTCATGATGCCAACCAAGTGAGAGGGCCATCAGACCAGCATCACCCTCCTCACATGGCTGCGGGTCTAAGTGGAGGCAGGAGACAAGGATTAGTAAGAAACTATAGCCACATCCAGAGCTAGTCTGAACCTCCAGCGTGCTGCTCACAAATAAAGCTTACACCTACTCTACTGAATGCTTTCGTATAACTGAAATAACCTGAGTGAGAGGCATTATATTCTGCTCAGTAATGACAAGACTCTTCCATTCGCTTCTCTGCCCTATGCTCTCTCAAAGTCTGTGTTCTGACTGGTGCTGCGTCTCTTCTTCCTACCAAAGATTCAATTGATATGAAAAGGTAGGTTCATTTATAACAGGGACTCTGCCTATGGAGACAGGGAAGCGAACATCATCCCAGTTCTTGGGGAAATAGGGGTCACAGATCCATCCTCTATAAGAGTATGGGAAAGACTGACTCTGATAATGCATTTATTGTGCTCAACATAGAGTCAGAGACAGGACAGTAAGTATTATTAGTTATAACTCTTACTCATCCAATTTTAAACCAGCTGTGATTACAAGTGCGTCACTAGGTCTCGACCTCGGCAGCTCATTGCTGACACACCTGCACCAGCTTCCAGCTTCAACGAACACAATTCCTGAAAGGTCTGGTGCCAGGGTGTTAGAGTATAAGGACTGCCCACTTCTTTCTCTTTCTCAGAATTTGTCTCTGCTTTTTTCCCCAGGACAACTGGCATCGTTAAGATAAACTAATATAAAAATGTAAAATACTCTTGCCTCAAAAGTGCTGTGAGTGTCGAGTACTAATGCCAGGCCTGTCTCAGCAACATCATCCCAACCTCAAAGCCACCTATGTGCTTGTTCAGGCCCAGCCCTCCCCTGAGAAACCATAGAGTTAAGCCTCGTTCCCCTGTCTCTGGGCCCAATCAGTCCTGGAAGAGAACCTCCCCACTGTGATCCCTGGGGGCAGACAGTGCTTAATTGATTCTAATGAACACAGAACCGTCAGCCCCTGCTCACCCCTGCGATGTGGCCCAGGGGGTTAACCTTCCGTCTCCTGGTTAATCGGTTTCCTCCCCAGGCTGAATTAAGCCTCAATTTTTATTTTTGATTGAATCTGTCTTTGCTGACAGATGTTTTCTGGGCAACCCGGAAAGTCCTCAGCATGTGATAATGTGATGAGGCCATAATGAATCCATAACTCCTCTGCTGGAATTTTTTTCTGGAGACTTTAAGAGATCAGGGCTGCACTGTCACAAGGGCAGTTGCTGAGCTGGTGAACCACTGACTTGATAGCTCTACAGAAGTGTTGCTGCTCTGAGCATATCCTGCTTTTTCTCAGAGGCAAGATGGGGGCTGCGGGACAAGGTTAGGTCATCTTGGATTGAAATCTTAGCGTGGCCACTTACCAGCATAGCTCATCTTGCTGTGGAGATCATATTAACAACAGCAAGAATCGTAACTAATAGCTATGGTTCTTTTATATCCTCGGTACTCCAAATGTGGCCTCTGGACCAGCAGCATCAGCATCTCCTGGGGGCTTGCTTGAAATACAGAATCTCAGGCCATACTTGGGAATCTGCCTTTAACTGAAATCTCTACATAAGTTGTGTACTCTTGAAAGTTTGTGAAGCACCTGTAATTACCTTGTCTGTTTCTCATTATAGTACTGAATATTTCTGGAAGGTATTCCTGGCTCTTCTTCCTTCTCACCTCCACTGCAAAGACTTGGTGACGTTAGCTCCCGGTCCGGAAGCTAGGTCACACAGCCATCCTCTGATAGGCTGGCATCTTGTTCCCTTTCTCTTGGCAGGTATCTTCAAGTTTCCTAGGACAGAGAGGGGATGAATTCAGGATTTTCACCCTTTTTTTCCTTTTCTCAGGAGAGCTGCATAAATGATCTCATCTCTGGAGGACTAGACTAGAGGTTTCACAATTTATTTGCTTTGGAAAAAGAAGGGGTTCTGATTCATAAATACATTTTTTTAAAGGATGAGCATGTTTATTGTTAACAACCAGTTTCTATGGTTTTGGTTTCTCAGTAATAAGGATGATAAATCACAGAGGACAGGAGCATGGTAGAAGTATTTAAAAAGGAGAGAAACATGGGATCAGCACTGAATAAACAAGAATATATTTAAGTACCATGATCCTATCATTTCAGGATCCAATTTTTCAACAGATGTAACTGAGATCTTATTACACGTTCCTCAGAGGACAGATCAGATAAAGAGTACGTGACACCCACACTGCCTTTTCAACCTTATCTCGGGCTTTAGACTGGGTATACCATGAGGAAATTGCTTGGGGACAAGATGGAAAGCTTCTGGGGCATCTAGCTCGGTGAAGGCCATGGAGAATCAGATTACCAAAGCAGCATCTTTCATCTGATTAATGTCCCTGAGAGTGACTTGAAGAAACTACTGAAAAATGGATTTGTGGCTACATTTTAGGGAGAGAATCCTGGGGAAGAGAGAAGGAGGTGCACATACCTCAGAGAAACTACTGCCCACAATGGAAAGCATATTAGTGCTTTATAGGTGTATAGCAAACTACTTTAAAACTAAGTGATTTGAACAGCAGTCTTCATTTATTATCTCACACAACTTCTGTGTGTCAGGAATTCAGGAGCCATCGATTAGGCTGGGTGGATCTAGCTTAGGGTGTCTTAGGAGGTCATGGTCAAGATACTGGCAGGTGCTGCTGTCATTTAAATGGCTTGAATGGGGCTGGAGGATCCATTTCCAGAAAGATTCAGTCACACAGCTGGAAAGTTGGTGCTGCCTCTTGGCAGGATGTGGACTGCTCCAAATGGCTTTCAACATGGCGGCTGGCTTTCCTCAGAGCAGATGATCCACGAAATCGAAACACAAATAACAATGTCTTTTATGACCTAGCATCAGAAACCACACGTTGTCACTTCCTCCATATCCTATTGGTTCTACAAGTCAGTGCTTTTCAGTGTGGGAGGAGATGTTACAAGAGTGTAAATAATAGTCAACAGAGATCACTGGCAGGCATCTTTGAGGCTGGTTACCACAGAAGATAAAATGTAACTATTTAGGGACCCAAGGAGAGGTGTCCTGCCTGGATTCCTAACTTTCTCCTTAATTGTGTTCCTTTAGGTCATTTGTAATTTCTTAGTCATCTCCGTTTCTTATTCTCTGAATAGATGATCTAGAATAGATGTTAGACTAGATGACCTCAAGCATTGGGATGCTAGAGGCTCTTAAAATGATGGAAAGGTCAGAGCTTTGACAGTTTTGAGGACATCTTCAAATTGCAGTCCTCTGTCACTTGCTGGAAGACCTAAGGCAAGTCACTTGCTGCTCTGAAGAAGGAATTTCTGCTCTCAAGTGGGGACAGGTCTGAGGGTTAAACCAGATCATGGGTATAGAGGTGTCTTGTAAATCAAAGGTACATGCATGTGTAAGGTGTTGTCTTATCTCCTCACAAGGAAGTTGAAGTAGAGGCACCCAGAAGGCAGTTTCATTACCATGCAAAATAAAGTCACCTGTGCTCTGCAGTGCATTACGAGCCCTCCAGACATGTTCTTCTGACAGCCTAGGCTATGAGCTTTTGAGTTATGCCAGGTGGTGACTATAATAGAAACTAAAATCCTTATTATTTCATATGTGTATTTTACAATTTATAAACAGCTTTTACTGACATTATGTTATGTGGGTCTTGGTTTTTTTATGCCAACATAAAATAACTTTTTTATGAAAGCACTTTTTAAGCCAATAATCTTAAAAAATGTGAAGGTATACCATTCATGCTGGTTGTTATTTTTATGATTGATTATTATCCTCTCCCATGAAGTAGATTAAGTCGGCCAGTTAGGTCCTATCTTTATTTTTCTATCACATGAGAAATTTATGTCTTAGAAAAGCTAAGTCGCTTATCTAAGGTCACAGAGCTACTTAGAATGAACCTGTGGAGAGATGTCTTATGTCTATGATTATATTTTATTTTTAAGAATCCTGTTCTAAACTACTAAGATTAAGAAGACCACAAAAGGAATCATAACTATTATTACTATTAAATTCTATGAACACATGTTATATTTTTCATGCCAAGTGCTGGAGTCAAAAAGAGGAAGGGACTGGTTTTTGGTTCACTCGCTGGTGGACATGGTGCATAGGGGCAGGCTAGAGGTACAGATACGTCATTTCAAGGTAGTATGTGACACATCTCTTTGCAGAAGTTTATAAAAAGTATGTGCTTTGGGGGAAAAATTGAACAAAAGAGTCTTCTGATTGAGGATATGAAAATAGGGGAGTGGTATTTTGGGTGGACTTTGAAGGTAATAAGGGAGTTGCTACATAGATGAAGGTGAAATGCATTGTGGCAGAGTGGGGAGCATGGCAGCAGGATGCTTGTTTCAGAAGGGAGGGAGAGGCGGGGGCTAGACTTGGATGGGCTTATAGGCATATCACAAGTATTTTGGACTTCGTTCCATAAATGGTGGAAAACCACTGGCACATTAAAATATTTATTTTCCTGATTACAAAAGTATATACACGGCTTTTGAACAGGGTAATGGCATGAAGAGGCCATTTTAAGCAATAATGTGTCATAGCTCAGGGGGTCAAGAAGCATTTTTCACAAAGGGCTAGATTGTAAATATTTTAGGCTTTTCTGGCCATATGGTCTCTGTGGCAAATACTCGACTATGCAGTTGTAGTAGGAAAGCAGCCACAGACGATATGTAAATGATTACATATGGCTGTGTTCCAATAAAACTTTATTTATGGATGCTGAATTTAAATTTTATAAAATTTTCACATAACTTCATCGAATTTTCACATGTCATGAAATATTATTCTTCTCTCGAATTTTTTCAATCATGTAAAAATGTGGAAGCCATGCTTGGTTCATGGGCCTTCCAAAAACAGGTGATGGGACACATTTCACCCACAGGCCATAGTCTGCCCATGCTATAGTAGCTTCTTGAAATTCCATCACCATCATTACCTGTGTGGTCTTGGAAAATGCATGCACACCGGTCATAGGAAACACAGACTTCTCAGAGCAGCCTTCTGCTTTGTAATATTCTTCTCCAGGTCACATCTGGTGTTGAAACACCCTCATACATAGTAGAACTGAACAAGCAAGGGGAGCATGCATGTTCATTCAGACCATCTTCCCCTCAGGTTCCCAAGATTCTGTGGGCAGGTAGGGGGACTCCTTGAATTTCTGACTCAGACTTTATTCATGTGCCTGTGCACTGGCCATCCCAGGCTGGGGGTCTTGTGGCTGAAGTCAGGCTGGTGGGTGAAGTAGTTTGGCTGAGAAGACACAAAAACATACATGCCACTTTAGGTGTTGATGGGAGAGCTGGGTGAAGTGGAGACATGTGGGTCTGGCATATGAGATCGAGCAACTTAAGATCTAATCTTGTTTGGGGGAAATGTCTATTCAAGTCCTCTGCCCCCATTTTAAAATCAGATGATCTGTTTTGATGCCATTGAGTTGTAGGAGGTCCTTATGTATTTGGGATAGTAATTCCTTCTTGCGGTTTGAAAATATTTTCTCTTATTCTGCAGTTTGCCGTTTTACTCTGTTGATTGCTTCTTTGGCTGTGCAGAAGCTGTTTAGTTTGATAGAGTCCCACTTGTCTAATTTGGGATTTATTTCATATACATTAGATGTCAAATCCAAATCCAAAAAAACATTGCCAAGCCCAATGTCATGGAGCTTTCCCCCTATATGTTCCTCTAGGAGTTTTATAGTCTTGGGTCTTATGTTTAAATCCTTGGTCCAATATATTTTTGTCCATTAATGTTGATAAGTACTCATAGAAATGCACAGAGTATCTTATCTCATTGATGATGCTTATAGTCATGTTTTGTACATGAGAAGAAGCAAGGTTAAAAGGGACACAGTGTTCTGGTTAGAGTCATGGAACTAACTGATGGCAGAAGTTGGGACTTACCCCAGATCATTTGATTCCAAATTCTATTCTTGTTCCCTCACCAGTCCCAGTCTTTTAATATTTGATATGTTTTTAAAAAAGATTTATTTGAGAGAGAGGGAGAGAGAAAGCAAGAGCACATGAGTGGGAGAGGCAGAGAGAGAAGGAGAGAGAATCTCAAGCAGATTCCCTGCTGAGCATGGAGCCCAACTCCAGGCTTGATCTTATAAACCTAAGATCATGACCTGAGCTGAAACCAAGAGTTGGACTCTTCTCTGCATGCACCACTGAGGTGCCCCATTATTTTATATATTTTGAATGGGGTTGAGGGAGGCATGAGGGAGAAAGGAGAATTGAATGGAGCAACCAAGAGTCTGCCTTTTTCCAAACAAGATGTGGCAAGGATATATTCATTCTTCTAAGGAGAGAGACCAGCTTTCTTGATCTATTTTTACTCCCTGCCTGCCCCTTCCTTCCTCCCCACCCTTGTCTCTCTCCCCATTCCTCTTGCTACCTACTACCTGCAAATTCAAGCAATTATTACTATGTCCAGGCTAAGAGACATAAAAGCGAATGATATCTTAGCAGATAGGATCTTAAAACACAACAAACCAAGTATTTGAACTTCAGTAACGGGTGGCCAATGCAGATTCTGTTTTTCATCAGTTATATTTTTTTCAGTCTGCTATTAGGACCCCCCTGGTCTGCTTTTGTTTAGCATGGTGAAGCAAGAAACTAGGAGCAAACATGAACATTCTCTAGTTTCATTCCTTCTCCTATCTAAATCAGGTATGTCACTTCTAGGGCCATGAGAGAGTATTTACATATATGATTCTCTTCCAGGCTTTGTGACAGGTTGGAAAGCTTTCTGAATGAGTGATCTGGGTCCCCACTTTAGTTGGCCAGACTAAGAATGGTACCCTAGAAGCCATAGCTGCTGATTATATTTTCTCAGATTGTGCAGAACTGAGTTATTTCCTCCCTATCCTCCTCTTTTTATCTTCAGCCATATCTGATACATACAGTCTCATTACACACCTTTCATCCTCCCTATGCAACATGGAGCTTGGGGCCCACTGCTTTCCATGAGAGTGCCTCGGTGGGGGTGGTCCTGTCGGCTGGCTGTTGTTTACTCCTCAACCAGTTTCAGATGGGAGTCAACTCTTCTTCACATCTCTAGACTCATCCCAAACCATTTATAAGTAGTCTATGATGTAGGAAAGAAGTCAGGGTTTGAAGCCGACAGCCAAGAAAGAATTCTTGAGACATCGTTGGTGCAAAGCGGTGGTTTTATTAAAGCATGAGGAGAGGACCCATGGACAGAAGGAGCTGTACTGGGGTCATGGGGAGTGGCCCATTATATACCTTCAAGCTGGGAGGGAGTTAGGGGAGCACAAGTCTCTGGAATTTTGGAAGCAAGACTTTCAGGGCCTTGAGGGGGCTAACTATTTTTGGGAAAATGTCATTTATTATCCTCTAATAAAACCTCAGTCATGAGATCCTTCAGATGTATATCGATGGGCCATATGCTTGGAGGATGATTGCCAACACGTATCTTGTGGGGTTTAGAAATAAAGGAGATTTCTAAAGGAATTTTTATGTGGTAAAGTAGGCTTATAGGATCTAGGAAGGGGGTTTCCAGCTAGGATTGCCTTCTGCCCTTAGCAAAGTGTCAACCCCAAGGCAGTTGAGTCCCTAGAGAAATGTTACTCTGCCTGTTTCAAGGACTTGTCAATAGGCTGTAGGTAGTAAGGAAATTTAATAATTTTTCTTTTGCCTTTGTTTCCCACATCAGTCTAGATCTTCACGATGAATCTGAAGATAGAAAGAAGAGGGAGGTACACTGTGCACCCTGGAGCAAACTTCTCAAATCCCTGTGGACATATTCTCTTTTTCCAGTCTTTTTCTCTTGTTACCTCTTTCCTCCCCCACCCCCTTCTCTGATGGTACCTCCATGTCTCTATTCTTTGGTCCTTCCTTCTTCTGAATCATCTTCTGGGTCTTTTAACCTCTCAACCTTGTGGGACGAGCCATTTGGATCCACCATGCTTCTACTTTCAAGATCCTCCAGGATCTTCCCTCCTTAGAGAGCTGTGTGGGATATTAATGACAAAAATTTGTTCTGTCATATTTAGAAGACTTGATTTCCTTTCTTCATTTTGTCATTCACAAGCTGTGTGATATTATGCAAAATACTTTACATCTTGGAAACAGTTTCCTTTCTATAGAATGAAACTCACATCTGTTCTGCTCTCTGGAAGATCGTCAAAATATAAAATCATCATGCAAATATGTGTGGAGTACCGGCCATGTCCCAGGCACCATGCTGAATGCTTTAGGCATGTGGTTCCGCTTACCTTATGATGTTGGAACTAGTATCACCCCCATTTCACAGACAAATTGAATAACTGAGCTACTAAGTAACTTGCTGAAGGGTTTCTAGCTTGTAAGAAGCAGAGCCAAGATCAAAATTTGAGATATGAACCTCAGTACAGAAAAGGTGCTATTACAGAGATTCTATGGTGGTACCTGGCCCAGGTAAGTGTTCATACCTATTTGCTTACTGAATCAGGGAAATAGATGACATGCTTTTCTGGTAGGATGATGAGAGGTATTGTGTGAATTTCCAAAAAAAAAAAATCAGGATAATGTGAAATTACTCACTTTATTAGTTTTATGGATATTTGACTGTGCTATGCATGAAAGATGTCTCGTAGAGGCATGTCGGTCTAGTATAGTGGCTGTACAAGGAGACCAAGATTTAGGAAATTAAATTTTCTAAGCCTTCCCTTTTCATCTGTACTTCTTATAATTCTGATTTATAAAAGCATCCCGTTATAGGTTGCTGTAAAGGTTCAATGAAGCCATGCAGGAGAAATGTTTAACATATGGCTTGGCATATACTAATCACTCAACTCATCTTGTCTGTTAATGACAGCCATAATACTAGTGAACTAATAATGAATTGCTAAAATACCAGCGTGAAATTTCAAATGAGTTTTCATTTTGTACTGCTCTTCTGTATAGTGGCTGCATGATTTTTAGGGTCTCCATTGAATGGTTTGGCATTGGTAGAGAGTGTTTTGAATGAGAAGCCAGAAGACTTGTGTTTACATCGCTTCTACAACTTCCATGTTTTGTGAGTTGGAGCAAGTTACTTTTTTCTAAATGAATCTCATTGGTAAAAGTAAGAATGAAAACACCTGCCCTTCCTCCCTACCCCTCTAGTGTAAGGTTACCTTGATGCAGCGTTCACAGTGGGGCTTTATGGACTCTAAAGTGCCCTGCCCATGGTTTTTTGTTTTTTGTTTTTTGTTTTTCCCTCCCTTCCATTTGAGAGCAGTGCTTTTCAGTTTCCCTTAAATGACCCAGCACTACAGCCTTGTTTAATAAACACGTGTGTCGGGTGCCTGGGTGGCTCAGTGGTTTAAGCCTCTGCCTTCAGCTCAGGTCATGATCTCAGGGTCCTGGGATCGAGCCCTACATCGGGCTCTCTGCTCAGCGGGGAGCCTGCTTCCCCCTCTTTCTCTGCCTGCCTCTCTGTCTACTTGTGATCTCTCTCTGTCTATCAAATAAATAAATAAAAATCTTAAAAAAAAAATAAACACGTGTGTGCTAGAGCATTTGGCTAATACCAGGAACTGTGTTTGCCATCCATGTTTTCCCTTGAATGGCAAAGTGAGCCATTGTGAGCTAAACTGTAGCAGTGACATTTACAATAAGTTTATAAAAGCAATTGCTACCTTGCCTGTTCTGCTAGTGTGGCATAATAGAGACTACTTAAGATGATTTGATCAGTAAACCGACAGTTTGAAGGAAGGGTCATAAAGGAGAGTGACAAAAAACAAATGTCTGAGATCCTGAATTTGCAACCGGATGAAGAATAGCCTTTGAGAATACATACCATTTATTTTGGGGTGTGCTTAACACCAGTCACTTTCTAGGAACCTTCTCTAAATGCTTCTGATAGCTGTGTGATTTATGTTGGTAATATTGTGATATATAAGAAATCTATTTTTGGTCATTCAAATAATCAAAATATATTCCTTGTGTATCTGGTCCTTCTCTAGGGTTTTTGGCTTATAGTTCCTAAAACCCTTGAAATTTCCCATGATAAGGGTTCTGGAGGGGTTTTTTGTTATGTTAATGAGGTGACTTTTGGAAAGCTCTTAGGTAACCAAAGCATGGGGGGCTAGTTGCCTGGAGAACCAAGCCTGTGATTGTAAGAGCTGGAACTTTCAGTTCTACCCCTAGACTTCAGGGGAAGGCAGAGGGGCTGGAGGTTGAATCAGACAATGACCAATGACTTATTAACTAGTCATGACTATATAATGAAGCCTCCATAAAACTTGGGAGAGTTTCCAAGTTGGTGAACATGGAGGGGTTGGTGAGAATGGTACCCTAGGGAGGGCATGGAAACTCTGCATGCTTTCTTCATATCTCACGTGATGCAACTCTTCATATACCTTTTGATTCATATCCCTGACCACATCTTTACATGAACTGTAAACCTAAGTAAGTGGTGTTTCTCTGAGTTCTGTGAACCGCTCTAGCACATTCACTGAACCTGAGCAGGAGGTCGTTGGAACCTCTAGTCTGTAGCCAGTAGGTCAAAAGCACAAGTAAGCCTGGCGCTTGGAACTGGCATCTGAAGTGGGGCTGGGGGCAGTCACCCTTGACCCTGTGGAGTCTGATGCTATCCCTGGATAGATAGTGTCAGAATTGAGGCAAATCCTTGGATTCCCTTCTGGAGTCTGAGAATTGCTTGGTGTTGTATGTGTGTGGGGACTCACCACCCCACCCCCACGCTGAATTGGGTAAGAACACCTAAAAGAAGGTATTACTATCCTTATTTTGTAGGTGAGGAGACTGAGGTTCAGAGGTGTAGGTCACCAGTCAGGCCACCCCTTGAATTCTGTCTTTCAGAGTATGGAACTACCGCCTATCCAGTTTTATATGCCAAAGTACTCTGAGTCAGCTTTGATGTACCCCTTCCTCTCTATTTTCAGATCCAATTTATCATGAAGGCTTAAATGATTTTAGTTCTTAGATATCCCTTACATTCTGTTCACTCCTTTTGTCCATGTCATCACTAGCTCTTGCACGAATCACGACACTGGACTTCTACTCATGTCCCGGTGTCCATGCTGCCCTCTGGTCTGTGCTTGGGTCTGATCATGTCCTACATCACCCCTGGCCCTCAGAATGAAGGCAAACCTCCTAACCATGGCCACAGGTGCCTCTTCATTTCTCGGACCTCTCCACGTGTTCCTCCTCTCTGTTCACGCTATGCACATTCCATCTCTCAGACCGGACTGGGCCCATCCCAGTGCTGCGCCTTGCCCAGGATGCTGGCTCTCCCTCACTTCCCCACTGACCCTTCTGATCCCTGCTCCAGCTACCTTTCCTAAGGGAAGTCTGTGACCTTTGTAAGAAGGACAAGCCTTCCTGGTGGATGACCTTGTGGTTCGAGGGACCTTCCTTCTCAGCACTTACAACAGTTGCATTAATTTGGGTAACAGGTGTGTTGGTTCCTAGCGATGCCTCCAAGGTGTAAAGTCAGGAAGACAAGGATGATATCTGAGTTCCTAGAGCCTAGTGAGCTCAGTGAGATATTGTTGAGTTTTTGAGTGACTTGGGCAAGGCACTGCAGCTAGAAAGTGATAGATTTGGCATTTAAACTCATTTCTTTCTGACTCTAAAGACTTTGCTTTTAATACCATTCACTTTGGGGCAATGCTGTTCTAGCAGGAGGACTGATAAGTGTCCTTTATAGTAAGATCAAATATATTTTGGTTCTATCAGATAAAGTTTGATAAAAATGGATTATTAAGAACAGATTTGATAAGCAGAGCTTCCCGCCCAAGGTTTGAGGATTTTGCATCAAAGGGAAATGTAATGAAAATGGATCAACCTGGGCTGATGGCAGCAGGAGGGTGTAGGAGGGTGCCTCCCTCTTTACTCCCCACCCCAAGTAGAGTAAGATAATGATGAATTATCTCTTTTGGACTGTGTGTGTTGGCTTATGTGTGAGTGAAGCAAAGTCTTTGAACCAATGAAGTCATGCAATTAAAGAATTTGCAGAAAATTGCCAGAGTGCATTGGTACTTTGTCCCAGGCACCCCTCCCTGAGTCCACATTATCTCGAATTTGCTTCTGTCTTGAACTGGCACTGTAGGCTACGGGATGGAGGGGAGGCAGGGAGAGGCCAGTACATAGCTCCTAGTTTCAATTCTGCTACACACAGCTGACTGAATTTGATCAACCTCCTTAATGTGTCTGGGTCCCAGTTTCCTCATCTGAAAAATCAGAGTGCCTAAGCAGGCCTGAGTTCCTTTCAAATCGACACTCCATTACCTCTCTTCCCACTGTTGATATACTTATGGAAGCCACTGTTCTCTTCTTCTCTCTGGTGGATGTTATGACTTCTATATTACAAAGGTGACATCTCCAACCTAAATGACCCCTCAAGGAAATTAAATCTTTAATCATTTCCACCTGGTAAGTGCAAAGGCTGAAGGAAAGAGCTAGCCATCAATAGCTCTGTAGATGGCTAATTAATTCAGTGGGATAGGATCCGTGCAAACACGTGCTTATACAGCCATAATTTGCCTATCATTTTCCTTTGCAACTCAGAAGAAAGTGAATAATTTCCAATGAGCCTCTCATTTGAACATATTGAAAAAACATGTCATTAGCAAAAGGAGCATTTAGTAGCTCGATTACCGTATTGCTCCAAGTATGTGGACCAGTTATTTTTCCATTGGGGGTAATTAGCCGAGCAGAAAGCTGCAAAGTCTTGAGACACCCAAATCCTTGTATGTCTTATATGGGTGTTGAGATAGCAGAGTGGGAAGGGGAGGGAAGATGAGGCCATTAAACAACAAGGGAACAGGTCAGCTGCATTTCCTGTGGTTAGTCAGAAGCCTCTAAAGGAATGGAAATAAAGCTATCATGGAAATGTGTCTGTAGCGTCTCATTAACCTAAGAAAAGTGCAAAATAGAAAAGGCTAAACCTGATGTAAATTTAAAAATTCAGTATTTCATTTGCTTCTCTGCCCTGATCCTTTCTTCCTACCGTGTTCACTTTTTCTTTCTTCTTGCCTGCAGCCACACTGGCTTACCCACTCTGAAGGAGGTGACCTTGGCGAGATGCTTCAATTCTCTGTATTTTCCATTTGTACACTTTGGGTCAATAATCCTGGGTTTTCACACCTTGAGTCATTACTGTTCAGATCCTCTAAGATAATTGGTTACACATGTGCTTTGGAAAACTCATCACCTAGCACAGACGGTGGACAGCCTCTGACCAGCAAGGGCAGCTGTTTCCTGGGGTTTGGTTGCCATAACGGGATGGACAGGAGAGCAGTGTCGGAGGAAGGGGTGGTAGAATTTTCCTGGATTCTTTTTTTTTCTCCAGAAAGAAAACATTGCTCTTCTATTTGAAGCGGCCTCTCTGCACAGGTGTGTGGAAATCCTAAGGTAGTCAGAGCTTTGCACTGATTCTAGAGCAGAGCATCAAGATTGCTGGGGCTGTGCGGTCATTTTCTATTACAGATTTTAGTCCACAGGCTGGTCACAGCCCCTCCTAATGTGCAAGAATCTTGTTGACAGTGGGAGTCAGAAGGCAGGGATCACATCTTTCTTTCCCTTTTGGCTGGGCAGTCCCAGGAGGGTGATGTGAAACATTTAATTGGAACATATATCAGTGGTA
Source organism: Mustela nigripes (assembly GCF_022355385.1). NCBI lineage: Eukaryota > Metazoa > Chordata > Mammalia > Carnivora > Mustelidae > Mustela > Mustela nigripes. The sequence goes on from NC_081569.1 coordinate 9,958,232, forward strand.
ATAAGGAATCTATCTCTTAAAGCCTTCCTGGGAGAGTTCCTGACGATTTATAAAAGACACAGCATTGATTAAATGACTCATGCTTCCTTCTGCGTGGAGACAACTCAGGTCACTGGGCCATTTAGGACCTTATGTTCCCCCTTTGCCAATAACCCCCACTCCTGGAATTTATTTAGGGAATAGCTCATGCTATTTAACTCAATATTTTGATTAGCAGAGCTAGCATTCATGGAATATCAATATAAATTGCACTATCATACCAGACTTCATTTAAAAATTATCTGGCTCTAATTCAATTCTTCTTTAAGAACAGATTTTTTTTTTTTTTCTTTATAACTTAGTTTATCATTAGGGCCATGAACATTTTACAATGTTGGAAAAAATTATTTGAATTTCTTTTCATTTAAAACCTCTAGCCGTGAGGCACCAGGTGGCTTGGTTGGCTAGGTAACTGGCTTTTGATTTCGCCTCAGGTCATGATCTTGGTCATGCGATGGAGCCCCATGTGGGACTCTGTGCTCAGTGGGGAGTCTGCTTGAGATTCTCTTGCTCCCTCTCCTTCTGTCCCTCCCCCTACTTGCTCTCTCTTTTTCTCTCAAATAAATAAATAAATCTTAAAAAAAAAATAAGACCTCTAGCCTTTCATGTAAGCCAACTTTCACAAATACTGTACTTTCCCACTATAGGAAAATTGGTATTCAGAGAAAAGTATGAGCAAAAAGCCACCCATTACCCAGACTTCAAAGATTAACAACTGTTAATAGCTTAGTCTATTTCTGGTTCTTTTTGCTGTACCTGTATTTCATAGTTTCATCATATGTCACAGAAATTGTATATATTAACTTTAAAATAACCCACTTTTATTGTTATAAATGAAATACACATTTTATACATACAAATAGAACATAGAAAAATATAAAAAGGAAAATTAAGGTCACTTAGACTCTTAAGATTTAGAAACAATCATTAAAATTTTGGTGTATTTTCTCAGAATATTCTTTCCTATATCTTTAGTCTTTTTTCTTCCTATTAAATTCTTCAAAAATACAGAAAAGTTAGAGACTAACACAACTGACACTAATGTATCCAACCTCAAAGTCTCAAAAATATAGATATTTTTCTATGTAGATTTCAGATTCTTTTATTTTTCTTTTGTGATTCAGTGTCTCTCCCTCCCCCCCTTTTTTTTTGGCAAAATAAAACATTGCAGATACAGCTGATGCTTCCTGTGCTCATTTTTATCTTTCCAAGATTGATCCATGTTGAAATGGGTAGCTCTAGTCTATTTAATTTCCCTGCTGACTAATATTCTACCATATGGACATAGCACACCATAAGTACTACAGTATTGCCATCTGTATTCCTGCGTGGGTCTCTTAAAAAGAATCTCTTACGTATGTGGTATTGCTAATGTGTGGGGCAGGCTTGTCTCCAACTTAACCAGATATCGACAAACTATTTAAAGCGATTGTAATAATTTGTGTTCCTATAAGTGATGTTGGGCAGCTCATTTTGGTTTTGGCTTTACTCAGTGTTATTATTAGACTTTAAAGTTTTTGCTTATCTTGAAGAGTGTAGAATGGCTTCTTTTGTTATATGTTACTTATACCTTATTATTGATGATACGAGTAACCTTTATTTCTAAGTCACAACTGGTATGGATCTGTTTTTCGATTTAATTCATTGATTGAGCACTATGTCAATTGCAAGATTCCCTGAGGTTGCTATGTAGGGCTGCTGCCAAATCTGGCTGCCCAGATCTGCCTTCTCCAACCCTATGGCACCAGCATCGATATTGCTGTCTTCTGGTTCTAGAGTTCTCCTTCTTCAGAGTCTGGGAAGGTTCTAGCTATAGAAATGAGCTGTGGTAAAAGGAAGGATTCTATTAAAACAATTCTGTTGTCTTTTTACCTACTACTAATCATGCCAACCATAAATATACTTATAAAAATTGTACAGGCTATAGATGACACCATGCAATATCGGAACATATTGAAACTACAAATCCTCTTCCATTTTTCTCCCCTTTGCCAAGTAAATAACCACTTTAGATAACCTGGGCTTTTTCCTTCCTATTTGTGTTTATGTACAAACCTGATGAATATTGTTGAACATGTCTCTTGGGCTCATGTAATTTTGTAACTTAATGTTATCCGTCAACATCTGTGCAGGGTTCTATATTATGGAACAATAATAGAATAACTAACCTCATTCTTCTAATGATGGGTGTTTCGCCTGCCTTCAGTTTTCCATTATTATAAACAACTTGGTGGAAAATATTACTGTAAATGTCTTTGGGCATCAGTGTAAGAATTGCCTCAAGAGACATTTCTAGAAGTCCTATTTACATGCCAATTTTAAAAAGTTTCCTGATGATTCAATGACTTCTAAGTCAGTTTGGACACAGTTCCTAGATTTTGTGAGCTTTATGTTTTGTGTAAAATGGCAGAAGTAAAAGTAACTACCTGATAGGGTAGTTCTGGGGATTGAATGAGATAATGTGTATAAAGTCCATACACAGAGCTTGGACCATAGTAGAGGTTTAATTAATGTCAATTTTTTCCGACCTCTTTCTCAGCTGGCAAAAGGGAAATGTGAGGGGGGGGGAAGGAAATGAAATACATTTCCACTCATACCAGACTTTGGTCTAGAGCTGGCATTGTTCTCAAATATCTCTAATAGGTTCCCATGGAAAGAAAAAAATATTTTTCATCCAGAATGTAATAGGAAGTGTAACAGAGGGGAAAACCCTTCAATCCTCTGTGTGGAAAGCTATCATGTTGACATATTTCTCAAATGTGAAGTGAGGCGTTAAGGCTGTTCTCAATGATTCTTGCTTTCTCACTATCAGCTTCCTCTGCTTCTATTTTCTCATCTGGGATTAACTGTAGTATTTGTAACAATTATAAAAAATAAAAATAATTTCATATAAAATTTCTCAAATGCATTGGATCTAGTAAGGAAGAGTCAGAAATGGCTCATTTCTTCCCTCACCCTTCCGAGTTGCTCTGGGATTGATTCTTACCCATCCATTGGAACAAGTCTTTGGCATCCCATACTTTTTCTGAACAATTGTAGGGTTTAAGAAATCCTGTCCCGTTTATAATTGCAAAATTTAAAAATGTCATCCAATTTAAAACTTATCCTCTCTTGCATATTTTAATAAATAGCATAATCAATGGGAAAGGATGAAAGGAGACATATCTAAAATTCAATGGATAATTTAAAATGGAATCATAAAAAATATTTAAGTCTCCCAAAAGAAGTCAGAGAAAAAGGGAACAGGGGAAAAAGCTGGGAGGGCAAACAGAAAACAAACAAAATACCAAAACAAACAATAAGCAAATGATGGACCTAACTCCAATCACATCAATCACCAGCAAATCAATATTTAATAACATTAACTGTTAATGAATTACCCACTCCAATTAATATGTCAAGATTGCCAGAATTGATTTAAAAACCCAAGACCCACTGCTATGCTGTCTATAAGAGATTCACTTTAAATATAAAAATACAGATAGGTTTAAATAAACATGTTGTAAAATACACTCTAAAAATGAAGTGACAGAAGTCTGATGTAGCTATATTAATATGAAATAAAGTGTATTACAAGTCAAGAAAAAGAAGGATCTTTCATGATAGTAAAGGAATCAATTCATCAGGAAGACATAACATTAAAGAAAACTAAGCATCTTGGCATGAGTATATGTAAGTATATGAGTATATGTAAGTGATGAATCACTAAATTCTATGCCTTCAATCAATTTTACTATATATGTTAACTAACTAGAATTTAAATAAAAAACTTGAAAAAAAGATAAAAAGAAAGTACCTACTAACAGTCTCAATCTACATGAGGCAGTAATAGACAATCCACAATGTTTATTGGTGATTTTAATACCTATCCCTGAACCAATCAATCCATCCACTAAAGGAAACTTAGTGAAGACACAGTTGAACAGAACTACACTATCAACCAACCTGAACGAACTTACAGAAGACTATACCCACCAGCCACAGAATACACATATTTTTCCAAGTGCTTATGGTATTCACCAGCATAGATCATAGTTTGGGTCATAAAAAAACATGCAATAGTTTAAATCAAATTGAAACCATCCACGTATGTTCCTGGACCACAATAAAATTAAAATAGAAATTAACAATAAGATATCTAGGAAAGTCTCAACTATTTGGAGATGAAATATAAACCATGGGTCACAGAAAAATAAATCTCAGGAGGATATAGAAAACATTGTAATCTGAATGATAATAAATAGAACGTATCAACATTTATAGAATACAACCATAGTAGGTCTTACAGGGAACTTTATAGCTATCTATGCTTATAATAGAAAAAGGGGAAAGTCTAAAATTAATGACCTAAAGAGGATAGGTGGAACTAAAAAGGCAAGGAAAATCCGAGGAAAGTAGTAGGAAGGAAATCATAAAAATAAAGGTGCAGGACCGGACAAATGAAAACAGAAAAGAAAGAAAATCAACCAAGCAATTGTTTTGTAACAAGGCAATTGGCTCTTTGAAAAGATTGGAATTAGTAACCCACTAGTTACGCTGAGCGTGCAATAAAAGGGAGAAAACACTAATTCTCCATATCGGAAGTGAAGGAGGGATGATCACCGCAGATCCTATGGACACAAGGAGGATAAGAGTATTCTGAACAAGTTTAGAAGATGAGGTCCCACCTTTCCACTCCGGCTGCTGCTCGTTTCCCTGCCTGCCTCCCATCGCCGAGAATCATCCATCCTTTGGTGCAGGGAGAAAAAAAAAAAGCAAGTAGCAGTGGTCAGGAGACAGATTTCCAGCACCACGTGCTTTGGAGGATTGCAGAACGTTTTTGAACATGACAGTGTTGGACTGAACTGCCAAGTGAAATTTGCTATCTTACTTACCACCCGAGTCAGAAGCTGGAAAACGTCCTGCGCTGCATGGTTATCTGGTTTAACTTGCATGGAACAAAATTTTATATCAAAGTCTGGTTATCATCAAGCTGCCGCTGAACATGGCCTTGTCGTCCTTTCTCCAGATGACAGCCCTCCTGGCTGCAGTATTACAGGAGAAGACAAGAGCTAGGACTTTGGCACTGGTGCTGGGTTTCGAAGTAGATGCCACTGAAAATCCTTGGAAAATGAACTATAGAATGTACTCTTATGTAACGGCAGAGCTTCCCCATCTCATAAATGCCAGTTTTGCAATGGACCCCCTAAAGGAGGTCTATTTTTGGCCACTCTAGGGGAGGCCACAGAGCTCTGATATGGGCTTTGAAGAATCCTGGAAAGTCCAAGTCTGTGTCAGCATTTGCTCCAATTTGCAACTCAGCGCTCTGTCCTTGGGGGGGAAAAAAAGTCTTTAGCGGATATTTGGGAACAGATCAAAGTAAATGGAAGGCTGATGTTGCTACCCATCTTGTGAAGTCCTATCCAGGTGTTCAGCTGGACATACTACTTGATCCAGGAAAAGTGGCCAGTGGCCTACAGATGGACAATTACTACCTGATAACTTCTTAGCTGTCAGTACAGAAAAGAAAGTCCCTTTTGTTTTCAGATTACAAGAGGGTTATGATCATAGCTACTACTTCATTGCAGTCTTTAGTACTGAGCACATCAGACATCATGCAAAATACCTGAATGCATGAAAAACTTCAGATAAGAAAATTTCTTCAGGATTACAACATGGTAATAAACAGAACTGCGGGGAAAAAGGATTTCAAGACATTGGATTTCATAGTGCTAAAAACGCATCATTCCACAGTTGCATCAATTTCTGAATAAATATATAAAACCTGAAAAAACGAGATTATCATGATCAACTTTATGGTGGCAGATTCAACAATGTGGATGAAATAAACACAATTTTTGAAAATACATCTTGTAACAACTGATACAGGATCTACCAGAAATATTGATATGAACTTCTGCTAATCACAAGATACATTAAGACAATGAATATGCAAGCCAAAGACTGGGAAGAAATATTTATAAACATTTTCTGACAAAGGACTAGATTTGAGGGTATGGGAGGATTTTTTATAACCTCACAATAAAAAGATAAAACAACAATGGCAACAACAACAAAAACTACCGTCTAGAAGAAGAAAAGATTTCAGGAGACACTTTACAAGGATGATACACAAGTGGAACAAATGCTCAACAAGATTACTCATCAAAGAAATATAAATTAAGGGGAACCTGGGTGGCTCAGTTGTTAAGCAGCTGCCTTCGGCTCGGATTGAGCCCCGCGTCAGGCTCACTGCTCAGCATGAAGCCTGCTTCTCCCTGTCCCACTCCCCCTGCTTGTGTTCCCTCTCTTGCTGTGTCTCTCTCTGTCAAATAAATAAATAAAATCTTAAAGAAAAAAGAAACATAAATTAAACCACAACAAGAACAAGATACCACTCACACCCACCAAATGGTTGTTTAGAAAGGTTAAACAATAATGTTGGCAAGAATGTGGAGCAACTGAAATTCTCTCATATTGCTGGTGGGAATATAAAGTACGATCACGCTCAAAAGTTTCTAGAATTTCCTTATAAAAGTAAACATATACTTAACTTATAAATCCAGTCACTTCACTGGATTTAATCAATGAAAATGTATATTAAAAAACAACAACAACAAGACTTATAGAAGAACATAATAGTTTTACTCATACAGCCAAAAACGACACAGTCCTCCGGTCCACAAACAGAATGCATAAGCAAAGTCTCGTAATCTGCCACCAGTACAAGTAAAAGAGCTGTTGATATGTAGAGCAATAGTGTTGACTATCAAAAACATTTTGCTGAAATGAAGGGTCATTAATATATATTTTTTTATTTTTTATTTAAAAAAAATTTTTTTTCACTTTATTTTATTTCTTTTCAGTGTTCCTGAATTCATTGTTTAGGCACCATACCCAGTGCTCCATGCAATATGTGCCCTTCTTAATACCCACCACCAGGCTCACTCAATCCCCTACCTCCCTCCCCTCCAAAATCCTCAGTTTGTTTTTCAGAGTCCACAGTCTCTCATGGTTTGTCTCCCCCTCCAATTTCCCCCAACTCACTTCTCTTCTCCATCTCCCAGTGTCCTTGTGTTATTCCTTATGCTCCACAAGTAAGTGAAACTGTGTAGAAGAATGAAACTTGACCATTCTCTTACGTCATGCACAAAGATAAAAACTGAAAATGGACAAAAGACCTCAACATGAGGCAGGAATCTATCAAAATCCTAGAGAAGAACATAGGCAGTAACCTCTTCAACATCAGCCAAAGCAACCTCTTTCAAGATATGTCTCCAAAGGCAAAGGAAACATGTGAAAATGAACTTTTCAGACTTCATCGATATCAAAAGCTTCCGCACAGCAAAGGAAACAGTCAACAAAACAAAGAGGCAACCCGCGGAATGGGAGAAGATATTCACAAATGACAGTACAGACAAAGGGCTGATATCCAAGATCTCTAAAGAACTTCTCAAACTATATGGTTTAATTTACATGGAATTCTAAAATTTGGCTAACCCAATCTATGCTTGAAAAAAATCTAAAAGTGGGAGGCAATTGGCTGATAAAAAAACATGAAGGGGACTTTGGGGGGTTACGGTAATGTTCTTTATTTGATGAGTTTTGGGTTATACATATGCATTTGTCAAAACTCAACAAACATATAGTGAAGATTTCTGATTTCATCGTATGTAAAACTGTAGCGAACCCTAGTTAATGCATGCTGAGGTATTAGGACATGTATATTTATGTCTGCAGTTCACTTTGAAATGCATGAAACAAAGAGGGAGTAATGAATGGATAGATATGTGAGAAAGATAGATGGTGGGTCTATAGGGGTTCACCATAAACTTTTTTCAACTTTTGCTGAATGTCTGAAAATTTTCATAAGAAAATATTGGCAAAAACCCTCTTCATCCCTCCCTGTCTTTGTGACAGCCTCAGGAAATCTGTAGTGGGAAGAGGGAGGAAGATAGTGTGTTTGGTATTTGTTTGTCTGGTCATATACCTTCCTAGTAGTGGCTTCTGGCCCTTGTAGGGTTGACTTTGAGGAGGGGAGAGAGGAGAAGCCAGGAGGCTCTTATGGAATAGGACATTTGCATCTGGCATCCCCTTCTGGGTGCAGATGTGCAGATGCCAGCCCTTTTCAGGGGACCTATTAGTGTGTTCCACAGAAATTTCCCTAGTAGGAATCTCTGGCTACAGTTCACTAACTTAGGTAATACCTTTTCTGGATGGCCACTTACAATATCCCAACCACTTACCTCTGATGGCATGGTGCAGCCGCTTCCCGATGAGACTGACTGCCTCTGGTAGGAAGCTTTTGGGGACAGTCTTTTTAAAGATCTATCTGGTTCCTATTGTAGGGCCCATAGTGGGTTTTTGGAAAACATGTACACACCTTTGTGCAGTCTAACTTGAAGAATGGGCCATTCCCAATTTAGTTCTTCCTTCTTTCTGCCCCCTTCATCCAGTCCAACCCTCTTGCCTTTGGATTTACTCAGATGTGCATGGCAGTCCCTGAGTCCTGCAAACTCCAGGAGCACCTGTCAATCTCTCTGAGTTGTTGTTTTAAGACTCGTCATCGGGCAGCTCACCTGCCTTAAAATGAGGGGAAAGCATTTCCCCACCTATGGGGAAAATGTGAGGAGGGGGAACCTATGGCACATAACCCCCACCCATTTAAAAATATTTTATTTATTTATTTGAGAGAGAAAGAGCACGAGCACAAGTGGGGGAGGAGCAGAGGCAGAGGGAGAAGCAGAATCCCTGATGAGCAGGGAGCTGGATAGGAGGCTGGATCCCAGGATCCCAGGACCCTTAGATCATGACCTGAGCTGAAGGCCGATGCTTAACTGACTGAGCCACCTAGGTTCCCTGGCACATACCCCTTTTTAAAGAAGTCCTCACTCTAAGCTCCAGTGAAAAAATTTTTTTAAAGATTTTATTTATTTATTTGACAGAGAGAGAGAGATCACAAGTAGGCAGAGAGGCAGGCAGAGAGAGAGGGGGGAAGCAGGCTCCCTGCTGAGCAGAGAGCCCGATGTGGGACTCAATCCCAGGACCCCGAAATCATGACCTGAGCCGAAGGCAGCGGCTCAATCCACTGAGCCACCCATGCGCCCCCTCCAGTGAAATTTTAAATAAAGCTTAGGAGTAAATAATAGTCAACACTGGTAAAAGTGGCTCTCTACTTTACCCTTTGCAGCCTTGCAGAGAGGGTCTTGGACTTGACTTTAAATGAGAAGTTTCTTGACAACTATTTTTTGGTACTTAAGCTTTAGCTGAAATGCAAAACTTGGAGAAGATGGCAAGTTTTCATAATCCTGTGACAGTAGCTGATCTGTTTCCTTCCGCTGTCTCATGCATGGCAGAATATTTATGAGGTAGAGATGTTTGCAGAAAAGAACCCTAATGTGGAAAGGGGTCTCACAGACCTAATCCCTCCTCTTTTCCTCACTGAAGAGACTCAAAGATTCCACGGTTTGCCTGGGGAAACACAACTAAGTAGCAGGAGAGATGAACTCATTTCTGGTTCACTGCTCAGAAAGCGGCTTTTATAACTTGCCCTCTGCCAGGGGGATAAAAATGAAGTCAGCGATTTCCCTCCATTCCTGAGCCCGTGCTCATCTTAACCTTTGGCTGTGAGTGGCTGAGAGCAGAACACTTTCCCCAGTAGCCCTGGTAGGACCCCGGGCCAGCCTAAATGGCTTGCACCACACATCACCTGAGCAGCTGCCCCTTTCAAAGAGGAATTGGCTCAAAGCATTTTGTTTGGCTTTGTGAGTCAGCTGGAAGGAGACCCGTGACTCTGAACTCAGATTACAGAGGAAAGGGGCCATTCGTCTGGCAGGGTGGAGGAGCCTCTCCTTGGGATTTCTCGATTACCTTTTGAATAACCCTGTTTGCCGCGGACCACAAACTCTGCCTCCATTAGATGCTGGAATCCTATTACTGTCTGTAGTTCAGGGTGGACCCTTTTTGCTCCTTGCCTTTCTTTGGAGGGGCAGGGCAGAACTTGCATTTGGGGTGTTTGCTCTCTGGGGGTGAGAACAGGTAGAGTCAGGTAGCAAGTGATGGCCAGAATGCAAAGCAGACAGTTAGCAAATGCCTTAATGCTTTGGTCTGAGTCTTGTGTTTATCCTGCTCCCCAGAGGTGGGGTTGTTGGTTGTCTTTGGGTCCTCCATACAGCGTGGCCTCAGAGGGAAAGGCATTAGATTATTCCATTCAGCACTGTGTGAGGACTCCAGGCTAGGAATTTTATGGTCATTATTTCATTGCAGTCTCAAGACAGCCTCAGAACTATTTCCCTTTCATAGATGAGAAAGAAGTTAAGTACTTCTCCGGAGTTAACAAGTCAGAGGTCTAGAGGGAGGTCAAATTCTCGAAGCAATCCATGGGACGCCCCACAAGAATCCACAGATAAAAACTATAGCATTGCTCTCATATCACTTAATCAAATTGACATTAATGAAAAGCAATGGATTGCCTCCTTCTAGCCACAGGAAGAGCCACACGACTATAGCTAATCAGTGGTATAAATGCCTCTCTCAAGGGACTATGTGATCAGAATTCACAGGCAGCATTGAAATGTAGGAATATGGGAAGAGAGGACTAAGACTTAGCGGGTGTTGGAGAGGAATTCTCCCAGTGCTCTTCAACACGGGCATGGAGGTAGAGGAGCTGGGGAGATGTTAGTCAAAGGGTACAAACTTGCAAATCAAAGATGAGTAAGCTCTGGAGATCTAATGCAAGGCATAGTAACTGTAGCCAACGACACTTCGTTATGGACTTCAGAGTTGCTAAGAGACTAGATCTTACGTGTTCCACCACAAAAAGTAAATAATTATGTGAGGTAGTAGAAGTGTTAATTAATCCTATTGTCATAATCATATTGCAATATATAAATACTCACATCAAGAGGTTGTGCCCCTTCAACTTCCACAAGGCTATATGTCAATTATATTTCAATTAATAAATATCATGAGGTAAGCCCAGAACAATGAAAAGAAATAAATCTTGGGGGTTTTTTTGAGGGGGGGACACAAACAAGTGAATACAAGCAAGTGAATGTTGGTTTGCACCACTCTGCCATCCCATCTTGTTCGAATGACCTTCATCAGTGTCAAAACTTTTCAGTTTGGTGAGAACTCATTTAAGATTGTTTTCCTGTAGGGGCGCCTGGGTGGCTCAGTGGGTTAAGCCGCTGCCTTCGGCTCAGGTCATGATCTCGGGGTCTTGGGATCGAGCCCCGCATCGGGCTCTCTGCTCAGCAAGGAGCCTGCTTCCCTTCCTCTCTCTCTGCCTGCCTCTCTACCTACTTGTGATCTCTCTCTGTCAAATAAATAAATAAAATCTTAAAAAAAAAAAAGATTGTTTTCCTGTAATGGGATTGTTTCAGCAGAGAAAGAAACACAGCTTGTGGAGTTCTTGATGTGAGGAGGCATTTTCCGAGGTTCTGAGGGAACTTTTGGGACATTCTCAAACCAAGCTCCTATGGACAGACTTCTCTGCTGGACAAGCGCCTGTGAGAGGGGTATTCCATCCTATCTCTTCCTTCCAAATCCATCCCTCTGCTGGTGTAATGAGGGAGAAAGGGCCAGGGTAGGGGAGAGCTCTTTACCAATAACAGATATTAGGTCTGCACCTATCAATCTCTAGTCAACAGTTGGTCTTTGTGGATTTCTTTGTGGGTATGAATTGCACAACATGTAAATGCTAGCTTTTCCTCTCCCTTTCCTTGCCAGGACTCTGCTTCTTGCTCCACATCCGTAATCAGCTATTCCATGTCAATACCTGTTGAAGTGAGGCTTGTAATGCAGATGATTGGCAAACGCTGTTCTGGTGGCTAATGGTGGGGGTTGAAGGAAGGAGAGTCAACACAGAGTCCACGGGTGCTCTTCCAAAGTTGAAAGCCCTAGACAGGTGTTGGAAGGATGAAAATTATACTTTGATGACTCCTTCTTATTTGTGATGCTGATCTCTCTCATTTTCTATGATGCCTTCTCATCCTTTTTGGTTCCAGCCAAACCACTTCCCCCACTTCCCCCACTTCCCAACACGCATGTTGTTTAAAGGGTCAAGACTTATAGAGTCTTCTTACAAATTTATAAGTCTATAGTCTTCTTACAAAGAAGAAAATCCCAGCAATCTCCTGCCTCCAGTGCCCCTGTTCCAATCTCTTTAGAGGCAGTCACTTTCAATTGTCATAGTTACTTCTTTTGGTGGCTTTCATATCTCTAAAAAATATATTTATTCTGTTACTTCTCCATTCTGGGGGATTTAAGCATTCTGTAGTTTCTCCTTTCGTTTTTCTTTATATCGGCACATTTCTTATCCTCTCCTTCACCCCATCCTTTCCAAATAGTTATACCCCTTTGGTTAAATCAATATTCAGCATTTACATTTTTATGACTTTAAATAAATGCTATTCATAGCAGAGCCGTGTGTGTGTGTGTGTGTGTGTGTGCGCGCGCGCGCGCGTGCGTGCGTGCGTGCACTGTGATAAATTTTCCCTTCTGGTGTAATATTTGCTTTCTCTGATGTTAATAATTGCCTTCTGAGTTGTTTTAGTTTTCTATGTAGTTAAATGATCCTTGTTGTTTATTCCTGCAATAGTAACCTTTAAGCCCCAAGCATTCTACAAATTTTATCTGCTTGGAGTCTTCTTTCCTAGAACTTGGTTCTTGCTGCTACATTGAGTGGTTGTCTCTGGCCAGCGTGTGCTATTGTCGACCTTCAATATGAAAATTGTTTTGCCTTTTTTATTGGGTTGAACCCCCATTTCTTAGATTCCCATACCTTTCTTAGTTCTTTTTTTAAAAATACTCTCTCATTTTGGTGCCACCTATCTTCCAATAAGTTCCTGATAAGGGATCCATTGCGGTGGTGGGGTATAGGATTCTTTGTTGGAAGTAATTTTTCCCTTCAAGTTTGGAAGATATTCCTCCATTTTTTTCTAGTTTCTGGTGTTGCCATTGGTAAGTCTGAAACCACACTGATTCTTCATCCTTTGTAAATCATTTTCTTTCCTTTTTGGGAAACTATTGGAATATTCTCTTTGTTCTATCTTCCAAGGTTCCAAGATGGTGTGCCTTGCTGCACGTTTATTTTCATCTGCTTCAATACAGGAAGTTATGTCTTTCAATTGTGGGAACATTTCTCCTTCTCCCTCTCCTCCCCTTCATCGTCCCCTTCCCTCCCCATCCCCCCCATTCCCCCCTCCTCATTCCCTTCTCCTCCCCCTCCCTCCTCTCCTCTTCCTTCTTCTCCTTGGTGTCTATTTTTTTTCTGATTGTTTTCCTGTCCCTGTCTCTCTCTCTCTCTGCCTCTGTTTCTCTCTCTCTCCGGAATTCTGATTATTTTGGTATTGAGCCTCTTCTAATCTTCCTGCTTTTCAACATTTTGTTCCAATTCTTTTTCCTTTAGCTTTATTCCCCCCCCCCCCAAATAAAGCTAAACTCATTATACTCAACTTTGTCTTTTTACTTGTCTAATGAAGATTTTTTTTAAAGTTCTGCTCTCATATTTTTAATTTTAAAGAATTATCTTTCTGGACTGAGTTCTCTTTTCATGAAAATAACAGTCAGCTTTTATCTCTTTGAGAATATTCAGGATGGGTTTTTGAAGGTTTTATCTCCTCACACTGTTGCTTTTATTTGTCTGTTTGCTCTGGTGTCTGCCTTTCATGTTAGAAACTTTTCTCCGATATCTGGTGACCCTTAGCTGCCTCTTTCTGTGAATAAATGGAGCCCCTAAAAGCTGTTAGAAGCTCTGTGTTTGTGCTTCCTTGGAAGGTGATCTGGCTGTGTCAGTTTTCTGGGAACTGCCCGCCTCCCTACTCTGATACCAACATCTTTAGACTTTGTTCATTTGGGCAGGTGAGATTGTCTCCAGAGAAGAATCTTCTTATCTCCTGCCTGAGTGTCTGCTATCCTTTTTTTTTTTTAATTTTAATTTTTTTTTAAAGATTTTATTTATTTATTTGATAGAGAGAAATCACAAGTAGATGGAGAGGCAGACAGAGAGAGAGAGGGGAAGCAGGCTCCCTGCTGAGCAGAGAGCCCTATGCGGGACTCGACCCCAGGACCCTGAGATCATGACCCGAGCCGAAGGCAGCGGCTTAACCCACTGAGCCACCCAGGTGCCCCTCTGCTATCCTTTTTATAACCAAGTGGGAGAAGTGGGAGATCTCATATTCACATATAAATGATCACGTATTGCTGGTGTTTTCAGAACTCTACGTATGGAGAGCTCCTTCCCAGAGACACTACATTTTACCCCAGAGAAGAAACCTCTAGATTGCCAAGACCTTAAGGAGCAGGTAGATGATCAGGGCTCTACTTGTTCCTTAAATAGAATTCAGCCCTGTCTTTGTCCTTCAACCTTTGCATGCAGAGGTAAATTATGCTGCCAATTCTTGAGAATTTGTGGTATCCTGGTTACTTTCCCCTTGCTGGTTTAGGGTTCTACATTCCTGAGTTTATGCCAGGCATCATGTATAATCTGCTTTCCACTTTCCTAAATGCTATAGGTATTATCTTTTCTCTCCTTCTTTTCTTTATGGCTTTTTTTTTTTTTTAAGATCCTCTCATTGTTACTTTAATGTGATGTAATGAAGGAGTGGGAATGTATATATTTTTCAGTTACCCTTCTTAGCTGAAGTCCCTATTTTTCTGTTAGAGGAAAATCTTAATCATTCAATGTTTCTCTTAATTAGAATTCTATATATCTATTCTGCTTTGATGGGGAGGAAGATAGAATGAGAGGAGCATGATATTGCAATAAATGAACCCACTGGTCTATGTCTTTTGGCGTCAATATGGATTTGCCCTCTTTCTTTTTCGTTTAAAAAGAAGTGATGTTCAGAAAAATGATCCTGAATCATTCTTGGGACAATGGGGAAGACTCAGCTTTATTCAGTTTATAGACCTTGGGCCAAAAGGAGGAATAATATAAAACACAATAAAAAAAAAGTTTTTATAAATGATATTTTCTGATTAACAGTCCGAAACTGGACATGGAAGGTAACCCATGTGTGTTTGGCTACATCAGGCTTTTTGTTTGTTGTGATTTTTCTCTTTATCAGTGAGTTCTCCTTTCCATTGATAGCTTTTCTCTTTTCTCTTCAGCTTAACATCATAAAGAGAACAGGAAGATGCAGAACAGTTGAAATAAAGGAACAGATTACCTATGTCTTGCCCCCTTTCCCTCCTACCCAAAGACAACCATTGTTAACATGTTGCTATATTCTCTTTTTTTACTTATTTTTTTTAAGTACTTTTTTCTCAAAGGTATTTTTGATCATGGAATTGTCTTAGATGATGAATAAGTTGTCAGAAAGGAGGAGAGTGGGTGCACTCTCCTCACACTCTAGGTTCCCCAGCTGAAGGTGACTGATTTGGGAACCCCATGTCTTAATTTTATAGGATTATCATTATAAATTGTGTTTGGTTACTCTATGGTACTCTCTCCATAGAACTCCCTCCTTCATTTCCTTCCTGCTTCACACACACACACACGCACACACACACACACGCACACACATACAATGTGTGGTCCATGCAGAAAAACAATACAATCACTTCCCAGAAGGAGGGATAGTAACACTTTTACAAATGACAAAGGCAGCTCTGTTTATGAAAGGGATTTTTCTATTAGACTTGGCAAGAAACTGGGAGGTTCTTTTCTCTCTATCTAATGGGAGTGTGTTTGTGCATGAGAGAGAGGGAGAGAGAGAGAGAGGGATTGGGAGAGAGAGGAAAGATGAACGAACAAGTGCATTATTGAGGGACGCGCATTCTCACTGAATGGGGAGCAGGCAGCTGCAGAAACGAGATAGGAACTTGGAATGCTTCACGGTGCCAAGACTGTCAGAACAGCTCCTGGGGTCTGAAAAACGACAGCAGGATTCAGCGTTCCTCTGACAAGCACTGGAAAATAGAACATGAAGAAGTCAGAGGAAGGGAAGCTATGGGGCAAGCCATCACAATACTTCCTCCTTCTCTACGGATGACTATGAAATGTTAGACACTTCAGGGGCACAGGTGCGGGGACATTTGGACAGGTGGTCATTATGGTGCTGCCAAGCCACATAGTCACTCTCCGATAGTGCATTTTCTTAGCTTAAATAGTCGAGAAGATTGCCTTTTAATGTACACAGCCCTCACTTATCCTAGATCATATTTCACTTTTCTCAACTGATCTTTCTCAACTGATTGTCTATGCCAAGGGTCAGCAACCATTTTTTCTGTAAAATGCCAGACAGTTAATATTGGAAGTGTGGTGGACCATATGTTCTCTGTCGCCACCTTTTGACTCTGCTGTTGTAACATGAAAACAGTCATAGAAATTCGTAAATGAGAATGTGGCTGACTTCCAATATAATGTTATTTATGGATACTGTTTTACATGTCACAAAATATCATCATTCGTTTAAATTTTTCCAATTCTTTGAAAAGGTAAAAAGTTGTTCTTAGCTCATGGTTCTTAGCTATGCAAAGACAGGCCATAGGTTGGATTTGGGTCACAGTTGGCCAAACCCTGGTCTCTATGCAAATCAGGACATGTGGAGGCATACAGAAGGGGTTTCCATCTGTACCCTTCCCTTCCCTTCCCTTATCTCCCCTCCTTCTCCTCCCTTCCCCTCAGCTTTCCATTGTTCTGATTTAGAAATAAGAACTTCAAGTAAGAGAAGTGAAGGTTTTCTTCTTCAACCCACTGGTGAAGTCCCTTAGGATTGCTCTGGGTCCAAAACTTACTTCTTTTTAAATTTCCTGTTCTATAATTCTTGAATACACAGTTAGTTTATACTAATTAGTATGCCTTGCACAACTGGGCTGTAGAAATAAGCCAGGTCCAGCCCTGCCCTCTAGGGCTCACTTTTTTCAGGGTATGATATTGAATAATCCATATGAACCTACTTATGTGTAGTCTTGCCCTTAAAAATGAAATCTAGGTATATAGGTTAAAATTATGGTTAAGGTTTGAGAAGAAATCCACCCTTGGACCAAGAAGGCAAAGGGAACAAAAAGTAAATATATAAATTACCCTTATTACCTGTGCAGCAGGGTTTAAAATAACAAGACTAACACTCCTACACTGTTGGTGGGAACGCAAGCTCATATAGCCACTCTGGAAAACAGAATGGAGGTTTCTCAAGAAGTTAATTGCATTACTGGGTATTTACCTGAAGGATACAAGCATTGTGATCTGAAGGGGTATCTGCACCCCAATATTTATAGCAGCAATGTCCCCAATAGCCAGACTATGGAGAGAGCTCAGATGTCTATCAACGGAGGTATAGATAAAGAACATGTGGTACACACACACACACACACACACACACACACACACACAGGAATATTACTCAGCCATAAAAAAGGATGAAATCTTACGATTTACATTGACAAGGGTTGAAGGGTATTATGCTGAGTGAAATAAGACAATCAGAGAAAGACAATTATCATGTGATTTCACTCATACATGGAATATAAGAAATAGCACAAAGGATTGTAGGGGAAGGGAGAGAAAACCAGGAAGAAATTAGAGAGGGAGACAAACCATAAGAGACTCTTTGTCATAGGAAACCAACTGAGCGTTGCTGGAGGGGAGGTAAGTAGGGGGATGGGTTAACTGGGTGACAGATATTAAGGAGGACATTTGATGTAATGAGTACTGGGTATTATTTGCAACTGATGAATTACTGAACTTTGTATCTGAAACTACCGGTGTGCTATATATTGACTAATTGAATTTAAATAAAATAAAACAAGACCATTATTTTAAATTTTGCCTCCAGATGAGCATAGTTCCTAACAAGTTTCCCATCCTCTCGTTCCAGACATTTTTGGAAGTGTCCTTACTGCTTAGGTTTTTGCCTTCTGTGAAGTACTACCAGCCAAGTCTCTCCTCCGTGGTTGGATGTTTATTTTTGAAAATGATAATATTTTTGTGAAGTCACATTTTGCAAATTAGCTGTGTTACGTTACTGGGTGATAATGTTTGAGTCAAAAACGTCATGAAAAAGCCCACAGTGATGAGTTGTGACAAAGACCCCCAAGCACTCAGTTGAGGCAGATGTGTGTAAAGAACAGACTTTAGAGTAGA
Source organism: Mustela nigripes (assembly GCF_022355385.1). Lineage (NCBI taxonomy): Eukaryota > Metazoa > Chordata > Mammalia > Carnivora > Mustelidae > Mustela > Mustela nigripes. The sequence goes on from NC_081569.1 coordinate 9,976,341, forward strand.
ACAGACAATTCAGAGACTACCTCTGCCATGTATCAGCTATATGATGTCAGAGGAGAAATTTTTACCTCTTTGGGACTCAATTTTCCTATCTGTACAGTGGGGCTAGAAATACTACTTTTCCACGGTTGTAAGGATTAGAGATGATGTATGTAAAATGCTCTGGGCATGGTAGTTATTGTAAAGGATAGTTTACATGAGTCAGAATTTTTTCAAAATAGGCTTTTGGGGATGGATTCTGGAGCAGTGTTAAATATATGAATCAAGATTTTTCACTTCTGTTTTTGAATATGTGCCGCCTTGGTTTTTTTCCACAGAAAAATTTGACACCTCACTTCTGAATCACACTAGAAACACCATGTTTCATTGCAAGCTACTGTTTTCTTTAAAAAAAAAAAAAAAGTGTTATTTGTCCAGCTTCTCTTGAAAGATCAGCTAAATGTCACATTATCTTGCTTCTGCTAATCTTTCAAAATGCTCACTGCAACAGTCATAACAATTGTTCATGCTCAAGTTATTTAAGAAGTACATCTCTAAATATAGTGTTACTGAATTTTCATTTTTATTTAAAGTCCAGGTTTATGTTTCCACATATAAATATGGATTCATTATAAAGCATCTGGAAAACATAACAAAGCTAGTTTAAATTTTTTCTCCTGGTCTTATAACACAAAGCTAGCCTCAGTTAAATCACTGTTGCCATTTTGGTATATGTTGTTCTAACCTGTTTTTCATTTTTGTGATAGCTGTACCCACTCATAATAATGTGGTAATAATGTGATGTGTATGTGAATGTGTACATACGCATATATACACAATCCATCAATATTTATCTTTAGGATGGTATCTATTTATTTTTGGCCATAATAATTTACAGACTCATTACAGGGAAGTTGGAAGATACTAAACACTGTAAAGAAGATACAGAAAACATCCCATAATTCCATCATACATAAATCATTTCCTGAATATTTTTTCTTTCATGTATTTTTAAGGTGTTGAGATATTATTACCTATTGTGATTCTTTTTTAAAAGATTTATTTATTTATGTTGGAGAGATTGAGAGAGAGAGAGAGAGAGAGAGTGGGGGAGGTGCAGAGAGAGAGCATCTTCAAATAGACACAGGGCTATCTTTTCACCACTGTATTGTCTTTGCTCCTTTTTAAAACTGTATTTGTGTGGTCTGTTTCTAGGCTATCTACACTGCTCCACTGATCTATTTGTCTCTTATTTTGCCGACATCACACTGTCCTGTTTATTACAACTTTACAGTAAGTTTTGAAGTCTAGTAGCATTAGTCCTCCAACTTTGTTCTTCAATATTATTTTGGCTCTTCCGGGTCTTTTGCTTTTCCATGTAAACTTTAGAATCATTTTGTCAATATCCACAAAACAACTTGCTGGGATTTTAATTTGGATTCCATTGAATCTTTAGGTCAATTTAGGAATAACTGGTATCTGGACACTATTGAGTCTTCCTGTCCACAAACATGGAATACCTCTCCATTTATTTTATTTTTTTAATTTCTTTTATTAGATTTTCCTCATATGATCTTATATCCGTTTTGTTAGACTTATACTTAAGTATTGCATTTTATTTTGTATGTTCATATAAATGGGATTGTGTTTTTAATTTCAAATTACACTTGTTCATTGCTGGTACATAGGAAAACGATTAATTTTGTATTCTGTAGCTTAGTTCTAGAAGTATTTTGTTATTCTTGATGTTTCTTTTGCATTTTCTACATAAACAATCATGTAACCTGCATACAATGACAGTTTTATTTCTTCCTCCCAATCTCTATAGTTTTACTTCAATTCCTTGTCTTATTGCATTAGCAAGAATTAGCATTATGATGTTGAAAATGAGTGGTAAGAAGGTACGTATTTGCCTTGTTCCTGATATTAGCAGGAAAGTTTCTAGTTTCTCACTATTAAGTCTGATGTTAGCTGTAAGTTTTTTGTAGGTGTTCTTTACCATCTTTATAAACTGAGGAATTTTCCCTTTGTTCCTTGGAAATTCAGGTGGGCTGGGCAGTTTAAAGGTTCTGCAAAGCTTGGTCTCACCGAGGTTCCCAAAGCCAATTTTTTTTTCTATGTATACTCTTTTCCAACTCCAAGGTATTAGATTTTGCCAAGCATTTTTCTGCATTTATTAATATAATCATGTGATTTTTCTTTATTAGTTTGTTGATGTGATGGATTACCTAATTAATTTTGAATGTTCAACCAGCCTTACATACTTGGGATAAATCTCACTTGGTTATGATGTGTAATTCTTTCCATGCATTGTTCAATTTGCTAATATTTTGTCAAGAATCTTTGCATCTATGTTTATGAGAAATATTGGTTTGTAGCTTTCTTTTCCTGTAATGTCTTTTTCTGGTTTTAGTATTAGGGTAATGACCTCATAGGATGAGTTGAGAAGTATTCCCTCAGCTTCTATCTTCTGAAAGTGATTGTGGAGAACTGGTATAATTTCTACCTTAAATATTTGGTAGGATTCACCAGTGAATCATTTGAGCAAGAGCTCAGTTTTAATAGAAGAAAAACAAAAAGATGTTTGAAATAGTAATATTTCAGCACAGATTCCAAACCTTATAAATGGTTCTTCTATCTTTTCTAATCATTTATTTTCTTTGAAAAGAAAAGAACTATTTATTTTTAAAAGAGGTCATCAGAAATTGTAACGGAGTCTGTCTGAAAGTGGGTTAAAGATAAGGCTCAAGAAAAAAAAAATCAATTTCCTGTAGCAGAAAAACAGTAGGCAGAGAAGAATTGAATTTTGGAACCTCTGCAGGTATAAGCTTTGCAGAACCTCTTACTACCCAATCCATCTGAATTTTCAACTCCCAGAAATCTTTTCCATGAATACTCCATTTTAGGGTAGTAAATTACAACCATTTATTGTTAGCCAATATGTGTCCTTAATAAAAAAAAAATTAAGGACACATATTGGCTAACAATAAATGGTTGTAATTCTTGAAACTTTCCATATATGAGATTCTGCTGTCGAGTGAAAGGTGGATACAAACATAGATATTGCTAATTAACAGTATCTCCATTTCTTCCAGGTTGGAGAGAGTATTTTGGATAATTCACTCTCTTTTGGGGAAAAGCTTAGTCTTTCAGATTCCTTCCCTTCCCTACCTTGAAAATCTTTAAGACAAGGGGACAAGGGGCTTTGGATTCAGGTGGTGTATTCTAAATCTGTCCTGGTCTCTGCTATAGAGGGATGGGTGGGTCAAATTTGGTTCAACCTGAGCTGGTGTCCACTGAGAATTGACAGGCCTCATCTGGCCCTTTGGGGCATGGTGTGCTGGTGCCCACTACTGAAGTTCTGATCATTTATCTCTGGTTTTGGTGTCCCTACAAACAGTGAACTCCTTGTCCTGACTGAAGACTCTGCTGATCACTACCTTTACTGGCACCTCCTCTTTTACTCCCTACGACATATGGAAGCTTCGGCATCTCTGTGCTACTCTTTGGGGAATGTACTCTTGTTCTTTAGGTGTCCTCTTGCTCAGGTGACCAACTGAATGCCAATCTTCTAAATGAAGACTTAAAATCTTCTATTTTATGTCAGCAAAAGTGAGGGAAAATTGCTCATGTGCTTACCCTTCTCCTTTCAAAATTCCCCATCTTCCTGTCCCAGAACTTTCTTTCCAGGCAACTTGAACTTTTATATATTATGTGCTGAGTTCCTTAACTTCCTTTTACAGTAAAACTACATGAGTTCAGTCTCAAAACTCAAATGAGTTCAGAGCTAATTTTTACTGTGCATTTGATTTGATTGGCAAAGAGTGTTTTTCTTTTGGTTATTTGTCTTTTGATTTAGAAACTCTCTTCACTCTTGAAAAAGGCTGATTTAATTCTTGGCTCCCTCCTCCCAACAGAAGAAGGCTATGAGGGAGGAGCCCATGACAACAAGATTTCTGACATTAAAAAAACGCACCGGAAAATATTTATAAAATATTCTCCTCTTTCGGACCATTCCTGAGTATAATTGGTCATCGGACATTTGCTGACATCCTCAGGGATGCCAATGTTCTGCAGAAGACAGAAAATTTCTGTAAAGTTTGAAAGCTTTGGTTATAACACTGTAGGAGAGAGGAGATGGGTGGGGATCCCAGTGGCTGGTGTGATTCACACAACGTAAAATTACAAAGTCAGTTCAGGATCTTAAATGAAATCATTTATAAGTTTTTCTCTCAATATATTTATGTAGTACTTATCACCCCAGTGACTCAACTGTTTTAGGAGGGAAGAGCCAGAGCAGAAAAGGATTTGGAGGAGAGGGCAGAATATACTTCTCAAATTTCTTGACTTCCTCCAAAGAAGGCAGTTTATTAGCAAGGCTTTGGCTTGATTTCCCAGACTTAACAATCGTAAAATAAGTAAGTATTCTTACAGCTCATTTGTTTTATTACAGTCACTAGGCTGATGATGGTAAGAGCTGTTGTGCAACATTTAGGATACATGCATTTTTCTGAAAATGCCATGGTCTTTATTTTATTCAGGGATGAAATTCATTGTATCTTCTTTAATTGGTGCTTGTTTCTTAAGTGAGAGACATGATCCTGTCCATCTCTTCCTGTCCATCTTCTTCCACCCTTATTTGCTGGTTTCTCCTAGTTTTGGTTTCGCCATCTACTTAAGAGGATCAGTTGAGTTGATCAGACATGAGCTCACCTTTAGTCCTTTCCCTAATAAGTCAGTCTTCTTTTTTTTTTTTCTTTTAAGATTTTATTTATTTATTTGACAGAGACAGGTACAGCAAGAGAGGGCACACAAGCAAGGTGAGTGGGAGAGGGAGTAGCAGCCTCCTTGCTGAGCAGGGAGACTGATGTGGGGCTCAATCCCAGGATCCTGGGATCATGACCTGAGCTAACGGCAGAGGCTTAACGACTGAGCCACCCAGGTTCCCCATAAGTCAGTCTTTCAAATTCACTCCTTTAGGTAGCTCTAGGGAAAATCTGCCAATTCCAGAATGTTCTTCTGTCTACCTGATTCTGTGGAATAACTGGTTTGGCTGGAAGTAATGTATATATGCAACATGGTAGTTAATTATTTTTTAAAAGATTTATTTATATATTTATTTGACACAGAGAGAGAGATCACAAGTAGGCAGAGAAGCAGGCAGAGAGAGAGAGAAGGAAGCAGGCTCCCTGCTGAGCAGGGAGTCCGATGTGGGGCTCAATCCCAGGACCCGAAGATCATGACCTGAGCTGAAGGCAGAGGCTTAACCCACTGAGCCAGGCAGGTACCCTAACATGGCAGTTAATTGATGCTACATAGATATATATCAGTTTTCATGTATAAATGAAGTCCAGTAAGAAGTGGTCCATGTGTATGACCCCTTTGCTACTAAGTCCTCAGATCCTCAGAGACCCAGACTCTTCTAGCTTTATCAATTTACTCTCCCTAAACATGACGTACAGTTTTTTAGCCTTTGGCAGTTTCTTCATTCCAGGCTGTAGTAAGAAGGAAAGGATGAACAAGAAGATGAGGGCATGTCCCAACTGTCCCTCAAAGAAGGGGGCCTGGAAGCTACCACATGACTTTCTCCTTAACATCCCATTGCCAGAACTTAGTCACATGACCCCACTAGGCCCCAAAGAAGTCATGTTCCAAGGTGAAAATTGTCTTTTTATGGAAGAGGGGGAATTGAATTGGGGAGGCATCCAGTACTCCAAGCCAAGAAATTGGTTTTCCTTTGTGATTTATAATCTGTTCTAAAGATAGCTTTAAAAATATTCTTTATAAAGGCAGTATCTCTGGGGCAAGACTCTGGCCCATACTAGTGGGGTGTGAGTTTTATTTGTTTGTTCTTAAAGTCTGTATTAACATTATTAGAGCTATATCAAGATTATTATCTTAATTACCTTCTCTCCTAAACTGCCTGTTTATCATTAAATATATGATATTATTCTGTTTTGAAAAGAGAAAAATTATAAAACTCAACTCACAGACTATTTACAAAATCATAATAACAGATATCCAATGGGAAATGGGCTTTTAAAATATTTCAGTCTAACATAATAGCCTTAGAATGTGCCGGAGTCCAGAGCAAGGAATGATTAAATCTAGGGGGTTTAGAACACAGATGTTCCGGTTGGTGGCTATTGCTGCCCTCCCTCCACAGCTCTGGTAAGAAGCTCTCCCACAGACAGGACTCCCAGCTAATCCACTCAGTGGGCAATAGAGCTCAAAAACCGAAAATGGGACTCATCTCTAGACTCCTTTATTGTTTCAAAACTGCTAACAATGAACTATCTGGCATGGACAAATTTTGCCCAAGGCAACAACACACCATTATTTATCTGCTGCCATTTGGGTCCATACTAGAGCCTGATGAGGATGAATGGATCTTTCTTCACTCCATAAAATTTTACTGAGGGCCCATGATGTGCCAGACAGTCTCAGAATTTTGAAAACAACAGCATGCAGCCAGTTGCCATTTTGATTATTGACCCATTGTCTGATGTTCTCCCACTCAGCTGCAAACAACATTTTTCAAGTTTCTTTGCCAACTGGTTCTTGGTTAGGTTTCAACCAGTAGGAGGATAACAGTGGTGAGAGGAGAAGAAAGCCTGAATATTTCTTATTAACTTTCTTCTGCTGATAGTTATTCTTATTTTGAGATACAGTCCCAGGTAGACCAGATGGCTTGACCTGGCAACTGTGAACTGGATGCTATCTGATCTGTGAAGACACGGGCTTTGTGTGTGCAACAATACTACATCATCAAGGGGAAATAGTAAACATGAGGCCAGGCTCTAGAAGTTCAAGAAGGCATCATAAGGTGTATAAGGAAGTAACTCAGATTCCCAGGGTATTCATTCCTCCTTCTAGCCACTTCTATGCCTCATGGGGAGTTTCCTATACTGGTTGACGGAGGAAGTAGAACTTGGGCCTGGTGAATTGATGGGCCTGCATGATTCCCTGACAATAGCTGGAAGTGGACTGTTTCTGCTTTATAGCTCTTTTGAGGAGTAATGAAGGGACTCCTCCACGTGAGTGGAACTTCTGGCAATATATGTGGTCATCTATCTCATAAGGAAGGATATATGGCCATGAATTTGTGTCTATATTAATTTATGGCAGTAGCTTAGTGTTTGGCTGGTCAGTCAGGGATGGGGAATGAATGAAACTGGAATATTGGTGACAAGGAAGTCTGGAGAAGAGGAATGTGGATGGACTCCATGGAAAGGGCACAGAATGTGAGTATATTCACCTCATGAATATGGTATCCATAGGGCACCCACATAGATGGAAGTCCCTAATAATCAGGAGAACAGAGTGGCCTATTCTATGCATATCAGTTGACCTCTTCTTCAAAGCCACTTCCAAGTGGCTAGAGCAGCAGTGATAAAGGCCATTCATAGGCTCAACTAAAGTGGACTTCCCTCACCAAGGCTGAGCTGGCTGCTGCCACTGGGGAGTACCTAAGCTGGAGCTATAGGGTCAGGGCTGTGCAGCATCATACCAAGTTGATGACACCGAACTCTTTCCATATAAAAGGGGTCCATCCTGGAGATTGATTTATCTTCCCTTCCCCCCAGAGTTACTGTCAAATGCCATATATATATATATATATATATATATATATATATACACACACACACACACACACGTATATATGTATATATATATATTTTTTTCTTTTATTTGATAGACAGGTATCACAAGTAGGCAGAGAGGCAGGCAGAGAGAGGAAGGGAAGCAGTCTCCCTGCTGAGCAGAGAGCCCGATGCGGGGCTCGATCCCAGGACCCTGGGATCATGACCTGAGCCAAGGGCAGAGGCTTTAACCCACTGAGTCACCCAGGTGCCCCTCAAATGCCATATTCACCATCATGATATCCTATTTAATCATGCTGCTGACCAAGGAATTCATTTTATAATGAGAGGGGTTGACATCAGTCTCAGCATGACTTCAGTGTCTTACTATGTAATCCTGCTGCCTGTGTATCTTTTGCACAGTACTAGAGGTATGATGTTCTTTCTGCCTCAGCCAGAATACATGGGTCTGGGAATTAAGGGTGGAAGTGGAAGCATTTTTTCCCACTATTACCTTAAATAGCCCCATTTACAACATTTCCCCCCCTGTATCAGCAACTATGGTTTAGAGGCCTTAATTCCCAAAGGAGGGATGCTACTTTCAGCAGACACTATAATGGTCCTATTGATCTGGGAGTTGAAAATTGCACCCAGATGTCTTGGGGCTCCTTGCGCTGAACCAGCCGGTGAAGAAGAGAATTCAGACCTAGGAGACGTTGGGTTGGGACTACACAGTGGGGGCAGGGAGGACTATGCTTGGAATTCCCAGAGATGGGGACTGTAGTTTCCTTTGCAGAAAAAGATGAGAGTGCTTTGGTCTGTATGAAGGCCTCGACCTGCTGTTGTGTGAGAGTTTATCCCGGGTAGCCCAGTGAGAATAAATACTGAGTAGCTGAACTGGTAAGGACCCCAGTCATTTTTGCTGGTTTGCTTTCAGATTCAGCCTCTGCCCTTCTCAGGCTTCTTTCCAAGTGTCTTCTACTTACACTTAGCCAAGGGGGGGCCATGGGTTAAACTTGGCCACAGGGGCCCATGGGAGGATGATTGGAAGGTAGTAGAAGGAGGAAGCAAGGGTCTTTCTCTGTCCTTTCTGCCTGTTGTGAGACAGCCCTACAGTAGCTACCCTTCCCTCCAGATAGCCTGGCACCTGGGCTCCAGCAGCTTTGTTTCCATTCTTCTTCCCAGCCCTGGGGTAAGGGTGGCTTCAGGTGCGGGTGTTAATTTCTTGTTTGCCTCACCTCTTCCTGTTTGTTCTTTCAATAATTCTAACAACTTCGAGGTGGTTCCTGTTTCAAATTCCCTTCAATGAACTATCTGGCATGGTCTTCAAGTTTCCCACAGCCCAATGGGTGAAATACTGAAAAACAGACAATTATAGAGCAGTGGGATCATTGGTAAGAAAGGGATAAGCATGGTGTCCCCTGGAGGCCTAAGGGAGGGGTGCTTAATCTCTTCTTTGGGATTGAAGCAAGCAAACAGACCAAAAAATCCAAGAAAGGAGGTTTCCTGAAATTGGTAACATGTAAACTCATCTCCAAAGGACTAACAAACCACCCAAGATTTGGGAGATTTGGGGACGTGGGTTGCCTGGGGTATAGGAGGGGAAGCATTCTGATTCAGAGAAATGTGAAAAAGCTGGAGGCCCTGCCTTTCACCAGTGTATCAAGATCCTGCTCTACTACCGTAGGGTTCTCTCACAACAGGCAGAAAGGACAGAGAAAGACCCTTGCTTCCTCCTTCTACTACCTTCCAATCATCCTCCCATGGGCCCCTGTGGCCAAGTCTAACCTGCTCTACTTCGTATAACGCATAGAAATAATGTCAGGACTCAATGTTGCATGGTTTATATTTGGTCAGTATAAAAATATAGTTGGAAGCCCAACTCAGCAAATATTTTGTGTTCCTGTGGACTTAAAAATATTTTTGCCCCATTTTCTTGAATAAAATATTATTGAAAATTTGTGGGCTCTTGGCTTAGCTGTGGAAATTCTTCCTTTAAAGATGGATCGTAGCTGTAAAAATTCTGTGGAAATGATATTTGGGGTGTAGAATGAAAGGACAGGGATCATGATTAACAACACTACTCAATCACAACAGACATGCACACACACAAATACACACAACTGTTTAGTGGGCATACTGATGAGAAGGTCTATCGTGCTATTGATACAATAACCTTGTATCAAGGGTATTTGGAAAAAATAAAATGAGTTGAGAAAATTTAAGGCAAAAATGTATGGTTCAGTGAGAGCTCATGGAGAAAGACAAAATAAGGGGGAGGAAGGGCCTCATGTTGGCATTTTGGGGATGACAAGTGTGAGGGAAGCCAGGAGCACAGTGAGAGCTGGAGCTTGGATCAAGCAGGACTTACCCCTGAGGCTGAGCGGAGGCTACAGCATCCCTGTTCACTTCCATAATGGCCCACTTCTGCTGACAGTACTCATATGAGAAAAATCTTGCAAAAATAACCAGAAGAGGCACAGTCCTCCATGAGTCAATTTGCTCCACCTTGGTGTGAGTCTGGGCCGGGGGTGGGGTGGGGGAGTAGTCTGGGAAGGATCATGTTGCACACGATGGATGAGATAAAGATGGAAAATTCTCAGCTCTATATAAAGGTAACTGGGGGCACTTGTTCTTGTTGTGTTTTCTGCTAAATTCTGTTTCGGTCGGACTGAAGAACAGACTCTGGTGATCCTGGTTATCACTCGCGGATGTCAATTATTTCCCAGTAACTATACCAGGACCTTGTATGAGCCGTTTAATCACGTTTTCCCAACTTGCCTATCAATTAGATATTATGAGGATCATTTTATCGATGAAGACAATGGGACTGAATAAAATAAATAAATAATAAATTGCCCAAGATTAGATAAAACCCCATATAAACCTATTTCTCAAGCCCTTGCTCTCTCAACTACGTGACCACGCTGGTCACACACACACAAATTACTCCATTTGTTGAGACTGTTTCACTTACCTGCCCGATTGGTCTGTGAGACAATCTAATTAAATGAAGAGGAATACATGGTTTAGAATTTGAGAAAAACATTACATTAAAATACTTGATATTTGATTAGAATATCTTGTCCTGCTATATGTGAGAAAAAAATTAATACTGACATAAAAATTGTTGTATAAAAGATGTTCAATTCTTCATATACAACCTTGGAAACAGCTACTGGTAAAGGAAGGATCTGTTTGCCTAGGAAAAGCGTGGAGTGGTGAGCCAGTCAGCCGTTCCTGGAGATGAATGTCCATTTTATCCTGGGCCTCTGGCCATAGTCAGTTGCTACCAGGGATAAAGATATCTGACCTCAAATAGATGCTCTTTTATTGTTGGCATTCAGAACACGTAAGGTGGAGAGATCAGGTCTAGCAGAGCTGAGTCGTATGAAAGACAACTTTTTATAGCAAAAAGAACCACCTTGGGCAACCATGCTTGATAGTGACGGTTGTCAGAAACTCCTGCAATGCTCGGTAAGCTGACAGAGTAAGGGCCTAGACCATTCAGGAGGAAAATATCGGGAAACTTCCCCAGGGCCAGGAATCCTCATTAGCTGAGTTTCTGGCTATAGGTAAGAGTCAGCAGGAGGCAAGAGTCTGCAACGAAGTCAGCAATGTCAGCTAGACTCTCACAATCATTTTCAGCAACAAAGGCAAAAATCTGCTGGCATTTCTGTTTACAATAGGTTTATAAAGTATCTTTATTAACCTTTATTATTTTTAATTTAAATTCAATTAGCCAACATATTAGTTTTAGATCATTAGTTTTAGATGTGTTCAGTGATTCATTAGTTTGCATATCACACTCAATGCTCATCACATCTATTAACCTTTGTTAGATTTCTCGAACTTCCTTTCCCTTCATAGGACATGTAGTTAGAGAATACAGAGATAGAATTGCTATAAATCTATAGTACAAATGGCTATCACCTGGAGAACTCTATCACATGTAGGAAAAAAAAAAAAGAAAAAATATTCTATCCTATGACATTGTCTCTTGCTTAGTTGCTGGTTATAAATTGGCCTGTTTCCCACTGGAGCAGAGAGTGTCTTAGTTATTATATGCGGAATAATTACTTCTAGCTGCATGGAAGCGTCTATGGATCTGTGGGAGAAAGGGTACGGGTACACACACACACACACAGACACACACACACCCAAGCAGCCAAGAAGGTGGAAGGTAAGAGACAAAAACCGGGATGTTTGCCCAGCTCCTAATGATTTCCCCAATGCCATGCCTGCATGATATACTCCGTCCCCTGGGCATGGCTATTTGTTCCAAGAATAGAGATACCTAACCCAAGCTGAGTCAATTAGATCCTCTCTCCTAGCAATTTGAAACCTGCATCGAGACACGGGGGAATAGAAGGTGGTCGGAGCTGCATAATCCTGGGCAATGCCTTACAAAGCATGTCTCCAGTCCCCAGCTGCTGGAGATCCTGGAACTTCTCTGTTTCAGTATTCCCAAAGCTGAATTGTTAGGATCTTCCTTTCTTCTGTGGCCATCTCCACCATCTTGGTAATACATCCTTGACCCAAAATAACCAAAGAAAGGAAGAAAGAAAGAGAGAGAGAGAGAGAGAGAGAGAGAGAAAGAAAGAAGGAAAGAAAGGGGAGAAAGAAAGAAAAAATAGGTCAAGATGTCTGATCTTAAAAAGAACCAAGAGAATGGAATGAAATATATGCATTTGTTTAGAGGACTGTATTCCTGTATTACAGAAAGAAGAGAGGGAGATATGCTAGGGAGGTATATATTTTGGATGCAGCTAGTCCAATATGATCCGGATATAGAGTCTGTCTTTATTATCTGCCTTGTTTCTGAACACCAGTTCTTTAAACTTTACATCACTGAGAATGGATTTTGACTGCGACGAAAAGTAAAACAAAATAAGATGAGATGAAAGAAAATAAAGTAGTGTAAGCAAGTAGGGGATTAGTTTTGCTTACAGAAGTACAAAGGAAGAGCTCAGGTGGCAGCTCACTGGTACTGTAGGAGCTCAGGCACCATCTGTCTTCCTGCTGTACTGACCTCTGCCTGTGGCTCTCATCCCTGTGGTTACAAAATGACTGCTGGCGCTCTAGCCATTGGGCCAGCATGACTGACAGAAAAAGGACAAAAGGCAAGAGGTGGCACCAACAGACTTCTGCTGATTTCTCAGTTGCTAGAACTCTGTTGTATGGCCCCTCTAGCTATAAGGAAGGCTGGAAAATTAATTTCTTAAGCAAAAAAAAAAAAAAAAAAAGTAGGAAAGAATAGGTTTGGAATGGGTGCTGAGTGAAGCAACGAACTTCTACAGCCTTCCAGAACAATCTTAGTGAAACTTCTTGGGTATAATAGTGTTTAGAAATAAAACCCAAAGTCAGCTCCCCAGTCTAGTTTTCTGGTTTCCTGGACAGAAATTCAGTCACACACTGAAACTGCCCTCACTCACCGCTGTTGCCAGTAGACCTCATTCACAAATCTGTATCATGGACCCACTCAGCAATCTAATATATATATATGTGTGTGTGTGTAATTCTGTTTAAAATGAGCAATGTACTTACATGCAACAGAGTCAAGAGACACACAAGTTTATCTTTCATCTGTGTCCCTCATGCATTCAGTTCCCCCAACTGGCTGCCATTAATGTTGTCAACTCTTTGGAGATCTTTTCAGAGAGAGTTCACGTGTTCATAAGCAAAACTATTTATGAAATGCAGTCTTCTCTTCCAACTGCTCGCTGCATCCTTGCACACTTCAACAAACAAGTGACCATGCCAAAGTCTTTGCCAAGGGAAGAGGGAGGGCAAACAAACTTTACTTGGTGAGTCCATGCCAGCTGCCTTCAGAGACGAGATCTTATTTAACCCTCATGATGACTCTCTGAGGTAGATATATTTGCATGTTCAGGTTAGACCTCTGAAGCTCAAAGTCATTAGATGACACATGTTAGGCTACTGATGAACTAGTCAAGAGTTGAGCAGGAACCCGAATCTCTGAGTGATGATTTGCCAGCCCCAGAAACACTGATATCTGAGCCATAGCCCATGTACCATCCCTTGATCTATTACATTTCTGCCAGCGGCTGGCTCTTCCTACCCTGACTGACTGCACAGGTTCTTCTTTCCCTGCTGCGCTACCTTTTAGATGATTCTTTGAAAATATATGCTTATGATTGTGGAAGCTTGGATTCTTTCCTCATGGGGCTTACAGCCATGATTTGCAATGAGTTGACTGTTAATTAAATGATCTGGACTTCCTCTGACCTCAGCCTGGAGACTCTCCACTGCTTCCTCTGCTCCTAACTGCTACTGAGTTAACCATTTTTTTTTTTCCTCTTAGAATTTCTCCTCTTACCATCCCTGTCTGTCTAGAGCCTTGGTACTCAAAGTGTGGTCTGTGACCAGCAGCATCAGCATCCCCTAGAGGCTGGTTATAAATGCAGATTTTCAGGCACAACCCAGACGTACTGAAATCAGAATCTGTGTTTTCCCAAGAACCTCTGCTGGTTGCCAGGCACAGCAGTGTTTGAAGAGCACTGTCCTAGATATGTCTACTGGCCAAATCTAGTCAGCTGCCCATGGTCATGTTTCACTTGGTTATGTAAGTACCCATATGATATACTCAATTTCTCGTCTTGGCCTGAAAGGCCTACAATATCTACTATCTGGTTCTCTAAGGAAAAGTTTGATGACCCCACTCTAGAGACTATGCCCTGCTGTACTTGAATTCTGGGTGGATTTTTATCTGACTTTCACCTGAACACCACCTGAAGGAGGTTGGGCACAGAATCCCCCATCTTGATGTCTGTGCACCTACAGACTTTGGTATGTTTGTACTCATGCCTGTATGTTATGATTTATTTTTGTTTGTTTGTATGTCTACAAGTATGTTTCTCTACTAGTCAAAAAGCTCCCTGAGGACAAGATGAGACCTGCTTCCCTAGAAGCAGACTCTGGGATGCTCTGTTCAAGGGGGTTATCGAAGGATTGCTCTCAGGAAAAACCTGTAATAAAGGGAAGGAGGCAGACCAAGGTGATGAAGATGATAAGAAAAGATGAAATGACTGCACCAGATTGAACCTCAGCCTGATCCTGTGGAGAGCTCTGGAGTGTGAACGGCATCCCGGAATTGTCACACCTGAAGGCAAGTGTTGAGCTTTTTGTACCCTTATACCAGTCATTGCATTGGTGGTACAGTGGTAGGATTCTCGCCTGCCTTATACCAGTCATTGGTCTGGGCTGCCCTGGCGGGAGGCTGAGACTCGCAGGCTTTTCTGGGTGAAGCTGCTCTTCCTGGGAGCTCACCTGTAAGCCCGTGGCAGCCACTACTCAGGCAGCTGGCAGTAGGAGTCAGTTCCTGTATGTTTTTTTATTTTAATCTGTTTCCTTAGTTGTTAATACAATTCCTGGCACTTAGCAAGCATGCAATAAATCTTGGTTACATGAATGAGTCTCTTCCTAATATAATACATACTTGCTTGTTAATTAGGACAGGCAATATCCATTGTCTTTGTTTATGTTTGTCCAATTAATAAAGTAAATCATCTTCTAACTAGTTGGTTTAACAAGACTAAATGAGATAATCCACATAAAGATACCTAGCAAATCATCTGATACATAAAACAGGCAACAGTAAATGTTCATTTATTTCCCTTTAGAATTAAGTAGGCTTTGTAATATATTTTATTAGGAAGAGTGTCAACTTTCTGGTTTATGGCTTGTAATAAATTCAAATGAATCAAGAAAGATTTTCATTTTTATTACTTGTGCAGTCTCGGCTTGGGGCTTCCCAAGATCATCACCTTTAGCTGTGAGGAGGCATAATGGGAATATAATCTAAGATATTATAATAGCAATGACATTAAAAAGTGTGACAAGTATTAAGAAAATACGGGCTCTGTGAAAATGGTCTACAATGCAAATAATCATCACTGCCATAGATATGAATCCTATTATGGGCCAGACACTAAGCTAGGTGTTTTATATATCTTATTGCTGACGCTCAGAATGACCCTATATTTTGGGAATTATAAGTGCTAGTTCACAATAGGTGGTCAAAGTATATAATTAGGATACCAGAAATGCACTATTTTTTTAATATTAAAAATATTATTAGGGTATCTCAGTGGTTCTTTTGGTTAAATGTCGACTCCTGATCCCAACTTAGGTCTTGATCTCAGGGTTGTGAGTTCAAGCCTCATGTTGGGTTCCATGCTGGGTATGGAGCCTGCTTAAAAAAATAAAAACATAAAAACATTCTTAAATTCATTATGCTAGAAATCAGAATTTTGTGGATTTCTTTATATTTCTGTTTATTATTATTATTATTTTTAATTTTACATGGGGAGGGTCACTACACATTTTTTAGTGCATAGGATTCCTAAAAATCCTAATCCTAATCCTAATCCCCCACAGACATGATTAGCCCAATTTTAGGAATGAGGAAATTAAAACTCAAGAGTTAGATACCTCCTGAATCACTTAGGGGTTACTAGAGGAACAGAAAGAAAGAAGAGATGATACTTCAATGAGAAAGAAGAGATGATACTTCAGTGAGAACCGTGTATATGTAATTGAAGCTGAGCTCCTCACCCCATAGAAACCAGTTAGGAATACCCTGAAATGAGACCTGGGCATCTAGGTCTGGAATTGGCTTGAGTTGTCAGATTCTGAAATAATCCAGATGAACACACCCACCAGTATCCAGCAACCGCCACCCTCTTAGGGCCACAAACAGAGGCCTCTCTTGTCTTCCTGCCTTCTGACCTTTTGCCAGCTCCTCCTATTACTAGAATCAAACAGGAAACCAGCAGGTGAGGGAGACCCAGCAGCAGAGCCTGTGAACTCCCAGCCCTGTAGAGCAGAATAGAGAAGGGTGGGGATGGGTTGGAGAGATGACAGGCAAATACCCAGGACACACGTACAGCTGGAAAGGTGCGTGACAAGGCTATCATATGCTGCCTGTCTGTAGAATGGTTATGTATCATGGCAAAGTGATATTACTGAGTTAATCTTACTTTGCTTGAAAATTCATGTTTGAGCTAATCTAATTCAGTTTGCCTGAAAATGCATATTTCTGAGGACTGAAAACTGGTTCATTTGTCCTCTGATCCCTGATCTTTATTCAACATTAAAACCAATCTTTCAAAAGAGAGGAAAATTCTTCCATATTGGTGAGCTTATGAATATTGGCATTGGCACCCATGGGTTGAAATCAGAGCATTCTGGAACCCTGCTGAGATCTTCTACAGCTACTGACTATGATATTCTCTCATTCCCCAGAAAACATTTTAAAACTGAAATGGTAATTTATGTTCTTATTTGCAATATCTCAGTGATTTGGTAGCAATTCTTGAAATTCTTAAAATGGGGCCAAATGGCATTGGATTTTTTTCATTTCTAGGTGTTCTTTCAATAATGACCATTTAGCAAACACCCCTGAATTATGTACTAGGGAAACTAGAATAGATGAGATAAAATTTCTGTTAATGGTGGGTGAGGGGTTTGTACCCTAACATTTGACCTAAACTGGGATAGTTTTTATTAGTTCCCTGCAAACACTTTTCTCTGAGAGAAACATTTCAATGGAAGCTGTATGTTTTATTTTCTTCTTGATGATACCAATTCTCCACTTCAATCTGAGGAGTCAGAGACAAAAGAAGGGCATTAAGAAGGGTAAATTTTCTATCAAATAGCATTCCTGGGATGGTATCCTAGTTTGTTACATTGGTTCTCCTTGTCTTTGCTGGAGCAATAATGGTGGAGAAGCGACTTTGACTTGAGAGGACCCTTTGTCTGATGATGGAAGGACAGTCAAGAATATTCTGGCCTGGTTTCACTCTGACATTGCTGCCACACAAGGATCATGGCTGTGATTAGCAGAGGACAGATAGTAAAGGAAACTGAGTCTTTAAGTCAGGACCATCACAATTCTCTCCAGCAACAAACTATGGGGCCAATTGTGAGGCATGTGTCTCCATTTTACATCTCTATTTTAAAAATTGATACTACTCATTGACTACTAAATTAACCTAGAGTCCTTGGCCTGGAGTTAATCTGTTGAATCACTGATCATGTTTTTCTTTTCCAATCTTTTCTACCATTATACCCAACTTCTATCTGCTCCAGCTTTGAGCTGTTGTTAAGCGAAGCAATCCTTTTTTAATTAAAAAAAAAAGGGGGGGGGGATATAGCATAGATAAAGGCAGATTCAGAGCCTGTATGCCTTGTCTTCTCTGTGCTCTGGCCATGGAGGGATCTCTCCCAGATTCTGGGCTGCTCTGCCCATTCATTCTAAATATTTCATCTTTCTCTATGCCTTTTACTCTGTCCTGTGGCTCAATTGGATGTTTTTGCTTCACAGGCCCATCTTCTATAGCATTTTCTTGTTTAAATACATCTCCAACCTAGGGGCGCCTGGGTGGCTCAGTGGGTTAAAGCCTCTGCCTTCGGCTCATGTCATGATCCCAAGGTCCTGGGATCAAGACCCGCATTGGGTTCTCTGCTCCGCGGGGAGCCTGCTTCCTCCTCCTCTCTCTCTGCCTGCCTCTCTGCCTACTTGTGATCTCTGTCTGTCAAATAAATAAATAAAATCTTTTAAAAAAAATACATCTCCAACCTAAATTCCACTCTTCCAGGAAGCTCTTAATGATTTGCTCTGTTTGAAACCAATCTGGACCTCCTCTGCTTTCCCATAGCACTTGTGTTTCCACAAGTTTGTTGGTTGCTTACAGGGAAGGTTGCCCTACTATGCTGTAAAACTGCCATGAAATCAGGGACTTTCTGTCTACTTTAATATCTTCATCATGTCCTGCCCGTATTAGGTACTCCATGATTTAACTGCTTTATAGAGAAGAGAATATTTACTCTTATGTAGGTTATTGATGATTCTCTTTATAGACAGTTAAGATTTTCCAAGTTTGTTTCCCTGTTTTCACCATATGGAACGACTTCCTCCCGTCTAGTCTGTGCTCAAACGCCACCTCATAAATCAAACCTTTCCTGAATCTTCTAGATGAAAGTAATGTTGTGTTCCTTTGAATGCCCAATAGCAGGCACAGATTCTATCCCTCCCTGAGGACACTGGGCTTTCTATCATCTATTTTACAATCACAGACATGTCTATTCTGTTCAACTGTAAGTTAAAAAGACCCATGTTATAGAACTGTAAGAATATAAAATCTGCTGTGCAACAAACATGGCTTCAAAGGCAGCCATACTAGTTAATATCTGGAGGGCCATGAGCAAAAAGACTTCATGTCTTTGAACTCAGTTTCCTCACTATAAAATGAGAGTAGAGATGTCTCCTTCGGACACTTTTGTGTGTGTGTGAAGATTGCATTCAATAAGATCAAAGTAAGTTACACAAACACTGAACATTCAGAACTGTAAGTCCCTTCTCCTAGATTCATCCTTGAAACTTCCCCAGAACCTAGGACCACTATTTTGTATGAAGTATACACTCATTTTTTTGTTTGCTTGTTGAATTGAATTTTCCAGGATATGTTAAAGGAAGTTATGATACAACCTGATGTTTTCCAATCTTCTTGGCAATGAAGCCATTTTTTTCCCCACATAACTTTGGGGAAAAAATGGCTTCATTGCCAAGAAGATTGGAAAACATCAGGTTGTATCTGAACATATTTTTAAAAAGAATTTTTAAAACCTTTTGAGATTGTAATATGCATTATTTAGCTATACAGTTAACCTTCGGACAACACAGTTTGAACTGCACTGGTCTACTTATATGTGGATAATTTTTCAAAAAATACAGTGCAGTACTGTGAAAGTATTTTGTCTTTCCTATGATTTTCTTTTTTTCTATGATTTTCTTAATAACATTTTCTTGTCTCCAGCTTGCTTTATTGTAAGAATACAGTATATATTACATATAACATACAAAATATATGTTAGTTGACTATTGATGTTAATGAATAGGCTTCTAGTCAACAGTAATTAAGTTTTTGGGGAATCAAAGTTATACACAGATTTTCAACTCTGGGGGGTTAGGGGTGGCATCAACACCCCTAACCATCATGTTATTCAAGGGTCAACTGTGTATCTCTTCACAGAGTCTCATAGGACTAGTGTTCACTGCAGGAGAGGCAGGGAAATACAGAAATAAGCCACTGGCCGTAAAGACATTGGGAGGAAAGCCTGTTGGCTCCCAGGGCACCCTTCCTGCCTAAGGCTGGCAAGCAGGCTCTGTAAAGAGCCTGCAGGCTGGTGTTTCCTAGGGTAGATTCTGTATGGCCCACAGTCTGATTTTGTAGACTCTTAAAGGTGCCTTGTCAGCCAAAGGAGGTGGACTCTTCTCTCACAGACTGACTCATATTAACCAAGTTTAGAGAATGACAAATAAACATTAATCTGAATTTGTTAATTTGTCATAAGCATTCTGTTCTTGCTTCAGGTGGGGGATACCCTATGCATTGGCCCAATTACATAAGGATTTCTCTCATAAGCTGACCTACCAAGAATGTCACATTATAACGAGAAGGTTTGTCCATAGCCTGAATTGCAAAAAGTATGGAATTACTGTACTGATTTAAAGAGATGTCTATCAGCCAGGCCATCCATTCATTCTACCCTCCCTCTCTCTTCTTCTTATCTACCCATTCAGGAAATACTTCTTGAAAGCTAACTGTGTGAGACAGTATAGCAGAGAGCTCTAGGGTGAGACTTCCTAGGTTTTGATTACAGATCTTCTGCTTGCTAAGCATTTGACCTTGAGGAAGTTATTTAACTTCTTAGTGCTGCAGGAACCTTCTGTGGAATAGTACCTCCTCCAACCAGGATCAAGAAATTACCATATGCAGATGACTTAGAACAGGGTGTGGGACTGATGGCTTGTGTACCTCTTAATGTGCACCTGGGATGGAGAGGTTGAGCTTTCTCTTTTTGATTTTTTTTTTTTTTTTTGCACAGGGAAATTGAGTTTCAAAGTGATTAATTGCTCTGCCCTAGGTTACACCCAGTTAATAAGTAGCTGTGTTTGTTCAGGACCAACTTGCAAAATCTACTGTTTATTTTAGAAAATCATGGATTTTGACACCCTGAGGGAGGCAATAAAATATAACAGTTATGTGGGCTTTCATTTCTTTTTTAAAAAAAATATTCTAATCCTGTAGAAATAAATGGTAGTCTCTAGTTTCTTGTTTATCATCAACTTTTGATTGATTTTGTCATTTTCCGTATTTATCTCTCATGACTTGGACCTCCCTCAAATGATGCCCTAAGAAATGAGATCAATTTTCCTCTGAAATAGTTTTTTTTTTTTTAAAGAAATTACAGTCATCCCAGACTCATGTTCTTAGGGAAGAAACAGTAAATTTGGCAATTTCCATTGCTCCTGGTTGTGATCAGATTGAATTTCAGGCAGTCATCTTCAAACACTGCCCTAATTAAGATGAACAGATATTGTCAGCTGGCTAGTCTAATCAGTTTCCCATCTGGCGTAATCATGTTTATAAGCAGGATCTGCTTTTGCTTGGCTTGGGCAATAGCTAAAATCAACAGAACATGGCAATCACATCTCCTAAGGTAAGAACCAGGACTCCTCTTCCCCTCAAATCTTGGCTGGGAAATCACAATTTTAAACCTACAGCATAAAGGTGTGGGATGTTTGCACTGCTGGAGCCCCATTAGGCCCATGATATCTATCCACATAGCCATCCATCCATCTGTCCATCCACCCAATCCATCCATCCATATTTATGCTTACTTCCATCCATTCCATTCTAGGAAACATAGCTTGAACTCCTCATTTGTATTAGGCTCACTATGACCCACTATTATGCAAAACAGTGTATTTCTGCCTCAAGAAACTCTTGTGTAATGGAAAAAGTCTCAAAAACATATGGATCTGAAAAATAAAGCCTAGTACTTTTTTAGTGAGTAGTAGAGTATGAAAAATTATCACATCAAAAATAATTGTCTGTACAGTTATGTATTCTGTCTCTGAGAATGGTGATTGTGCCAGAGGAGGGTATAAAAACTGACCTTTGTCACACTATTCTCTCAAAGGAACGTGCCTTTGATAAATTATTTGTATTTCTATGATGGATGATGCTTTATTGATCTCCTGAATAACAAAAGGAGGACAACACTGGCAGAGAGATTTGAAGTTAACCCGGGTATGAGTAAACTGAAAGCACTGCTTTCCATCAGAAGAACAAGTTGGAGTTCAAAAAAGTATCTCTGGGAACAGTGCTGCCTATCCCTAGTAACCTCCCCAGACCTCAGCCAATGTTGTAGCTTTTATAAGGTAAACAGATGGATGAAGGGTGCTAAAATGCTCCTTGGTTCCATAATGCCCACAATGTTACATTTCACAAGGGATTTAGTCAAAGTTGTGCTAATAAGAGATTTATGAGATGGTTGTTTTTGGAAGAAAATGAATATTTGCTAAGGAGAGATGTGTTTGTCTTTAAGAAATACCATTAAACACAGGTTGCAACCCTTACTGGAGGACAGAATGAAATGGAATAGGAGTCACCGTCTTCTTTTTCTCATTCTCAGGGTCCAAGCCTTCAACAGTTCCCTGAAAGCTTGGGAAGACTGGGCAGAAAGAAGCCTCCACTAGCATATGGGGAAAGTCCCTTGGTGATTTGTCTTCCTTTCTTAAGTAAAGAGGCTGGAGTTTTCTTATAGGGGTAGTGTTGAGTTGTGACTATAGGAGGAAGACATGAACTGGGAACAACAAGAGGGTCACGGAGAAGGATAAGGATAAGGAGATGCAGAACATCTACATGTACAGCCAATAAGGGTCCCAACCATAAGTCCTCTGACACCTCCTCCAAAAGTCATAAGTGATTTTGAGCAAGTCATAACCTTCTGTCTTTATTGTTTTGGTGCTTGCTTGAATCATAGTAAAAGAGCTCCTTATACTTCCATTTGAGTTCTGTGTCTGTTTCTTTAAGGGTACAGGATTATTCACAAATGAAACTGTTCCAGATAGCACCTGGTGATATTTCTTGGGAAGCATGGCAGATGGAATGAAGAGTGTTGACCTTCCCTTGAAGTTAACATGTGTTGAGAAGACCACCCATCATCAGGTGTCCTGGTGGTCAATGCAGATGGCAGAGTGGATTTCCTGTATTCCCCTCATAACTTCTCCACATAGGGACAGGAAGGGAGCCCTGTTATGGATTATATAGAAAAGCACTTCATAATGGTTTAACTGGTTTAACTTGGTTTTTTTTTAAAGATTTTTATTTATTTATTTGACAGACAGAGATCACAAGTAGGCAGAGAGGCAGGCAGAGAGAGAGGAGGAAGCAGGCTCCCTGCTAAGCAGAGAGCCTGAAGCGGGGCTCGATCCCAGGATGTTGAGATCATGACCTAAGCCAAAGGCAGAGACTTTAAACCACCCAGGTGCCCCAAACTTGGTTTCTTTTTTTTTTTTTTTAATAAAGGTTTTATTTGTTTGAGAGAGTGAGAGAGAGACAGAGAGAGCAAGAGCAGGGGAAGGGGAAGAGGTAGAGGGAGGAGTGGTTGCAAGGAGCTGTATGCGGGGCTCAATCCCAGGACCCAGATATCATGACGTGAGCCTAAGGTAGACACTTAATGGACTGAGCCACCCCAGTGCCCCTAGTTTCACTTGTTTAAATAGGAAGTGGACTATGGAGGGAGGAAGTGAGGTCTTGTTGCTGAAAGTATTTTGTTGGTCAACTGATCAGAAGAGATATTTGAGATAGAGCTCAAACATTGTCAGTATCACCAGAAGCTCCCAGACTTGACAGCACATCAGAATCAGTTATTGAGCCGTTAAAAATACAAATATCCAACTCTGAGATTTTATGTTTCATGTGAAAACTAACTGGAATCTCTGAAGTCTTACAAGCTTTGGCAGCCCCCTACATGTTGGATCAATGTTTAAGCTCTGGTTCTTCAGTATCTTGTAGAAATTGGGTGAGATTTAGTTGTCACACTATGAGTGGTTGCATTTCAGTTGCTACCTGCTGGAGTTGGCAAGCAGAGCTGTGAGTGACCTGTCGTGTGGGTTCCTAGAGACCTACAAATAAGCCGAAAGAGGTTTCTGGAACCCTTCTTGGGACATTGAAAGCTTTCTACATAGCAACACCATCTGGTACCATTTTTTTCTTTTTTGTGTAGGCTGAGCTCAACAGTGAGGGAAAAATATAATGATGAAGGCAAAGGTGTACAAAACAAGTGGTGTAACATAAGCATTTCTCAACATCAACTTTCACGTATTGGTGCTGTGTAAGCAAGGGGTAGAGGACCATATTAATTGGCCATTTTATAAAGGGTCCTGGCAAAAGCTTCCTCCCTTAAGCTCAGTTTAGGACTTGTCACCACATAACCAAAGAAAGGCTCTTTAAATTTAGATCCAGGGCAGACCCCAAAGGTGGTGGGGCATAGTGCTAGGAAGCAGGCTGTAGAAATTAGCACATGAGCCTAAGTACTTGTTTTTAGACACTTCTACACTTCCACACCAACTTTAATGATCTGGTTACACCCCAATATTCTTATCATATTCTTACCTCCATGGAGCATTTTCTCCAAGTTTGCCTCCATCTATCTGCCACATCCACCTCTCCCTTTCTTGAAATATTTCAATGGCTCTCCATTGCTGAAAAGATGAGGTTCAGCTCCTTAGCGTAGGATACCAGCCTTCTTGTTGTACTCTCTTCCCACCTCCCTACATTGAACTTCTTCCACTCCATTTTTCATGCCCTACATTTGAGCTATAACTCCTAACTGCCCCTGAATATGCTTTTTTTGTGTTTTACCTGGTCAATGTCATTTATTCCACCCACATCTTTTGATGACCTAGTGATTCTGTAGGTTACAGTTGAAGCTTCTTCACAATTTTTCATCTGATTCTCCATCTCTAAGCAGAGTTATCTCTAGGCTTTGGGCTACTGATGTACCTAGAACACAAATGTGTGTATCATTTATTACACTCTTGCAATTACTAGTTTGTAAATCTGATCTCTCTCTTCTAATGGACTATAGATCATTGAGTGAAAGCATGTTTTATTGTCCTGTTTAACAATATGTCCCCATTTCTTGCCCAGTAGTTGGCACCTAGAAGGTGTTGTACATATATATTAGTGATGAAAATATGACAATTGTGAGCCAATAATTAGGCGATTTTAATTTTCTTTGTGAAATAACAAGTTCTAGGAACTTTGGGAGATACTTATGTATCAGAGTATGTTTTCTGTGTTCACCCTGATTCAGACCAACCTGGGTCTGTATAGAACACCAGATAAGTAGATATCAGATATTTCTGGAAAAAGAAAGCATGCCAAAGGAAGAATTACACATTTACTCTAAGGAAAACTGGCTAAGTCAGAGAGGAAGGGTGATTTTGAGCACAGCTCAGTGCTTATTATTCTAAGAACTGTCTAACCTAGTCCTCACGTGTCACACCTCAAATCCTGGGAGAAAGGACCATAATATATATATAGGGTAAGTAATAAAAGAGACTTTAGTGGGATCCATGTGGGTCATTCAGTGGCAGTTTCTAGCAAAAAGGGGCCCCAGTAGGGATAGAAATATAATTGTCCCACTTAGAGTGGTACTGTTGAAACACCTGTTGATGAAAAGTAGAGGTACTGGCCTAGCCAGGAAGCCAGATAAGCCTGGGGGTATGGGAGAGGGAGAGAGAGAGAGAGAGGGAGAGAAGAAGAGAGAAGCAGGGCCACATAGGTGAAGAGTGGAGAAAAATGATGAATACATGGTGATTGAGCTCAAGCCAGATACCCTCCAAGATTCCAAGATTCCCTGAATTATTTAGGAGAAGGTTTTGTTTCTTCAACATGGAAGCAAGGGAGAAGCAGAGAAATACTCTTTAAAAAAAATTAAATTCAAGTTAATTAACATATAGTGTAGTACTGGTTTCAGGAGTAGAATTTAGTGAATCATCACTTATGTTCAACGTCCAGTGCTCATGCTGACAAGTGCACTCCTACCATCACCCACGTAGCACATCCCACCACCCTTCTCCCCTCCAGCAACCCTCAGTTTGTTCTCTATAGTTAAGAGTGAGAAATAGTGGGTTTTTTTATAGTGACAATCCTGCTTTTTAAATCCCCTTCCCTTTCCTTCCTTTTGATGTAGTCTTGAAAAACATAAATTGGAGAAAGGAGTATATAATGGGTATGAGTAAAAAGAAAACCATGTAGGAGTACTTCAGGAAATCCAGGTCAAAAGTGCCCTCTCTTTTTAGATTGAACTTCCTGGTATATAAGTTTTGGGATTTAGTACTGCTAGAGGTTTTAGCTGTTACTTTGTCTCAAGAGAGGGCTAAAGATGGGGAGAAATAATTCCTTCTTGCAAGGCTTAACTTTTCCTCGATATATTGCCATAGTTGGTGGCTGAAAAGCGACTAGTTTGGAAGGTTAGGTTTAAAAATGAGGTATTTTAATTTTACCTACCTTGTAAAGTTCATGTGAATGAGGAATTATTCCAACATTTGTTAAAAATGCATGGTCAAACAGCAGCTCTCAGTAATATGGAAGTAAAGACTCCTTTCTTATCTCTGTCGACAGAGAGAATGTTCCAAAGTGGATTTGGGTGCTACTTGCCTAATATTGACAAAACAGTGACACTGGCCTCTTTTCATTTTAACTGGAATTGAAAAACTGAGAATTTGCACTTTTAAGATTCTTTTTGGCTTAATCTCTCTGGCCATAGCACTCTTGCTCAGCTAGAAGGTGAGAAATCTATGAGCAGTTCCTGGCATCTTCATTTATGACATATAAAGAGAAAAGTCAAGCGATTCAGTTGGCTTTAATTTTAAAGAATCAAACAACATCAACAAACTATCACCTAAGATCTAAGAACATGGATCTGAAATATAGAGCCAATCCATATGATGAGGAAATCCCAGTGTCAAAGGCTTTATGAGCAGAGAAGCTGTGAAGATCACCATTCCAATGCCTTCTTCTCCTTAATGGGAAATCCAGAGAAATGCCATACTACACTATGCTGCGGATCTCCAGATTTTATTTACCTTGCATAACTAAAACTTCCCCGTTTCCCCTCCCCACAGCCCTTGGCAAACACCATTCTACTCTCTGCTTCTTGGAATTTGTTATTTTAGATTCCACATGGAAGTGGAACCATATAGTATTTGTCTTTCTGTGTCTGCCTTATTTTACTTATCATAATGCTAAGTGCATCTATATGTTACAAATGACAGGGTTTCCTTCATTTTTAAGGTTGAGTTTCTTATATGTTTTGGATATTATCAGCTGACTTGCATTAATATGCAAAAAAAAAAAATGAAACAAAAGATGAGAGTCAAAGAATTACTAGTACTGCAGTCCTGGATCAGTTATCTTGAAGATGAGTTGTCCCCACTCCTTCTTTTTTGGAAGTTTGCTTATGTATGGCCTAAGTTAATTTCAAATGCCCTTCTGTGGCTTAAATTAATTTAAGTTGACTTTCTGTCACCACCAAATGAACCTGTCCTAATACTTTTCATCCTTCTTCTCTGTCCTTTATTGGCCTACATTTTAGTCATTAAGTTTGTAGTAGGCACAATAATGGCCCCCAAAGATATTCATGTACTAATCCCTAGAATCTGTGAATGTTACTTTACATAGCAAAGGGATGGGGAAGGCAGCAAGGTGGCCTGGCTTTCATCTCAGTTTTCAAGACAATGATTCAGGCACAAGTTGCAACATAGGAGTCTGTACAGGATTAAGGTCTAAGGTGGGAAGGTTTTATTTCATGTGGTCTGGATAGAAATCCAGTAATCAGGTCTGGAAATTAGTCCAGAATGTTTCATGCTTCTTAAATTTTATTGTCAATAGCATTGGTTTCTAAACCTTGAGAGCAGAAGAGTGTAGGAACAGGAGTACACACTGAGTAATCACCAAGTCTGGGGAGAGAAAGACAGTCTGTGAAGGGACAGATAGGCTCTTTATCTTAAGATAATTGTTCTTAAACAGCCACAGGATCAAAGTGTTGGAATCATTCACTCCTTCTGATGGGGAGCAATTCCAAATTGTAGAACATTAGCTCTGAGATAGACCCAAAAGTCATATGGTATAGACCCTTCTTCTTTTTAATCAGTATTTCTCAAAGATTTCTCCCTGGACCACCAGGGAGAGTTTTAGTTTCATTAAAATAGAAAATCCTTAATCTCTAATCAAATGTTCTAAATCAGACTCTCTAAAGGCAGCAGGTATGAGTGGGTGAGTGAATGCTGGAAGTATGCATTTTAATCACCTCCCAGGTGATTAAGAACCAGTGGTTTTGTGGTTCCTAATCATGTAGGAACTAATGTCCTAACTGTGGGGCAATTGAATTGCGATTTCTGAGAGCAAGTCCCAGGTACTGGTACTCTAATGAGCCATTTGTGTTGAGAAATGCTGGCATAGAAGGTGATAAAGTGACTTTCAGAAATGCATGCAACTGAACAGTGGTGGAGTTGGAACCAGTATCCAGTCTTTCCTAAAAAGTAAAACAAAGCCTGACTGGTCTCCAAAACTGAGTGAACTAGTAACAAAATCCAGAATGAAATTGATGATTTTGGAAAAAGGGCAGTGGGTCTAGTGTAAGCAGGGACTTACTGGGGACTATTGGGCTGTTTTTGTGTACTAGTCATGGCCATGGGCTGACTGTGTTTAATCAAGGGTGAACCGACAGAAATGGAGCTTCTGAACACTCAATTTATAATGAAGTTGTTGCAAAACAACAACAGCTAAGACAATCCTAAGCATTATTCAGTTAGTGGACATTATACTATCTTGCTATTAAGAAACCCCAAAGCTCCAGGTAACTACCCAAACTGATGAACAGGTACATCCAGAGCAGATTGTGGAGCTGGGATGGACATCTGAAAAGAACAGCTACCATTAGGTGCCAGAGGAAAGAAGGAATTAATGTGTATTGTATCCTCCTTCTTTTCCAAGTGCACAGTTTTATGTTAGGAAGGCAGGTCCATCTCAGCTTCAACCTTCACTAATCCTTCCAGGCCTTAGCTTCAGACACAAATTAATTTTCTAGTCAGAAACAGCTGGTGAATTTAATCTGCTGCTCTTTCTGGGAGGTTATGTATATTGTGTTTGCCATGGGCTCTGAGTTTCTGTTTTCTGGTAAGGGAAACTGATTCTAGTGGGAATGGTTGGTGGATCTAAGTAGTGAATACCCTTCCCTAGAGGGTGGCTACTCCTGTCTTTATTTTTATCACTGGCTTAGTTGTTCTTTGATGTTTCCAGTTACACAGATAAGACCTGAATATAACCACGTATGACTTAGGAATGTTGTCTAATCCAATGCTGCTTGTGGTGGGATGAACCCTTGAAGATGTAATGTGGTCTTTCTTGCTTATCAAATTGTATACTTTATGTGAAGGTATACTAGGTATACCACAATGAAAACAACTTAAAAATTACATAAAAGGCTTTGCTTTCAAGTTGCTCATTGCATAGCAATAGATAGACAGATAAACACATTATTATCATGCCCATATTCAGCTCAATTATAGAGAACTTCAGCTATGTGCAGATGCAGACCCATCCAGGAATGCCTTCTGTTTGGAGGAATCGGGGAAGGATCTAGAGGGGGATGACTGGTGAAGGGTAGGGTTCTAAAGTAATGCAGTTTCAGACAGGGCTAGAGATGCATTTAGATGCCAGATGGTGAAGGGCCTGTGTGCCACATTAGGAAGATATAAGACAAGGAGAGCAGTAGGACCAATGAATGTATTAACAATATTAATCCCAGTTTTTGGAAGAGTCCCAATTATCTCAGTAAGATTTATGATTCACAAATCTAGTCATCAGTGTGGGAGGGGGGATAGGAAGATGTTGGCATAGGAAGATCCTGAAGTTACCTCCTCCCACGGGCACACCAAATCTATAGCTACATGTAGAACAATATCCTCTGAAAAAGAACTGGAAATAGCTGAACTGCTCCTCTGCAACAAAGGATAAAACAACTACACTGAGGTGAGTAGGAGAGGCAGAGACGTGTTCTCACCAAAAACCTCACCCCTGGTATGGGACTCCATAAGTCTGGACTTTCTCCTGAAGGAGCAAGGGGTTTGTGTCCCATATCAGGTACCCCAACATTTGGGACCTTCAGAGGAGCCATGAGCTATTAAATGTTTGGCTTAGGAAAGCAATAGAATTTACATCCAAGGGATCTAAAAGGGAATTTAAATACACTTTTTATTTTTTAAAGATTTTATTTATTTGAGACAGAGAGAGCGCACATGCGTGTGAAAGAGGGCACAAGCATGCAGAGAGAAAGGCAGAGAAAGAGGAAGAAACAGGCTTCCCACTGAGCAAGAACCCCAATACGGGACCCAATCCCAGGACTCTTTTATAATGACCTGACTCAAAGGCAGACATTTAACTGACTAAGCCACAAAGGTGTCTCTTAAATACACTTTTTAAAGGACTTGTGGTCTTACTTGCCATAGAACCTAGGGCAAAAACAGCTCAAGACATTTGAAAAGCATCTAGACTATATGTGGAGGAGATTCATTTGCTAATCTTAAAGCATCTGCTTAAGGTTCAGAGGACACTTAGAATATTCTCCAGAGATGGAGGCTTTGGCTAGTGACATTTGTGCATTCTCCCTCTAGTGAAGAAGGGCATGTGCCAACACAGCACTCTTCTACTGCTTTGCTGGGGCTGAAGGGTACAAGTAATCACAGCATTCTCTTGTTGCCTTTCTGGAGATGATATGTGCATGCAGGTATGGCATTTTCTCACTGCCTTGCAGAAGCTGATGAACACACATAGCCAAAGCATTCTCCTACTGCCTTCCTAAGGCTGGTGGGCATGCCTGACTCTTGCACTCTCCAGAGGTATTGCTAAAGCTTGCATCCATGTGCACTCTGCAGAAAGGATGTCCCTTGACTGTCTGGCCCTGGTAGACATGGGGGCTTGCATTCATGGGCTCCATAGGAGTGTAACAATTGGAAAGACCATTCTTGGCAGATTATCATCTTCAGGACATTGCAAACAGTAGACTGAAGCACATCCACAGTCTTTCTGTGGAAAAGGCCTACTTACTTGTGTGGAGTTTCAGCCTTAGGGACAGGCTTCAGATCTACCATACACCTAAAGAATAAGAAGGAGCTCTCAGGGAACATGGGCAGGGAGACACCATCACTGCACTCTTCCCTGGCCTTGTTATAGCTCACCAATACCTCACAGAAAAGAGCTGATACACCCTCTGGAGCCCTGAGTTTTACAAGAGTCACCCAGGGGACAAGTCCAGATATCCTTGTCTGGAAGCCTACAGTGTTTATGATTGTGAACCCATGGGATTATAAATATTTGCATACTTTAAAAGCTGTGGCCTAAAGATCTGGCTTCCAATCAGCCTGCAACTAGGTGCTAACTGAGATTGTAACATAAAGGGTTGGGACCTTTACCTAACAGCCAGGGTAAGGTTAAACAATAAAATTCATCACCTACACAATGTGTATCCCTCAAGACTGGAAATGTAGCTCTTTTGTCTACTACATAGAAACACAGAGAGTCAAAGAAAATGAAGAATCAGAGGAATATATTCCAAATGAAAAAATAAGATAAAATCTCAGGAAAATACCTCAGTGAAATGGAGATAAGTAAGCTACCTGATTAAAAAAAAATTCAAAATAATGATCATAAAGATGGCCACCAAACTCAGGATAAGAATGGAAGAACACAATAGGAGCATCAACAAAGAAAGAAAATATAAGTACCAAACAGAAGTCACAGAGCTGAAGAATACAATAGCTGAACTGATAAATACAGCAGACTAGATGAAGTAGAAGAGCAAATCAGGGATCTAGAATACAGAATAGTGGAGCTCTCCAAAACAAAGAAGCAAAATCCAAAATAATTTCAAAAAGTGAAAATAGGTTAAAGGACAATAGTGCAACATCAAGAGTAATAATATTCACATTATTGGGGTCCTAGAGGGAGAAGAGAGAGAGAAAAGTTTGGAAAATTTATTTGAAGAAACAATAGCAGAAAACTTCCCTACCCTGGAAAAGGAACAGACATCCAGGTCCAGGAGGCCCAAAGTTCCATATCAAACGAACCCAAAGAATTTCACAACAAGACACATTATAATTAAAATGGCGAAAGTTAAAGACAAAGAGAAAATATTAAAGCAGCAAGAAAAAAACAACTTTTTACATACACGGGAACTCCAGGAAGACTGTCAGCAAATTTTTTCAGCAGAAACTTTGCAGACCAAGGAAGGAACAGCTATATTCAAATATATATATATATATATATATATATATATATATATATGGTTATGACATCTGTTATATTATATATGGTTACATATATGTTTTATATATGCGTATACAATGTATACAACATCCATATATATGTCTGTGTTATATTATATATGGCTATATATATATATATATATATTATATATATAATGTCTATAAAAAGGTATATATCAGGGATGCCTGGGTGGCTCAGTGGGTTAAAGCCTTTGCCTTCAGCTCAAGTCATGATCTCAGGGTCCTGGGATCGAGCCCTGCATTGGGCTCTCTGCTCAGCAGGGCACCTGCTTCCTCCTTTCTCTCTCTGGCTGCCTCTCTGCCTACTTGTGATCTCTGTCTGTCAAATAAATAAATAAAATCTTTTTTTTTTAAAAAAAGGTGTATATCTATATATATAAAACATCATACACCATGATGTGTATGATATTATATATATCATCATTATATATGTCATATATAATGATGTTATATATTATATAACATATTACACATAATGTAATAACATATTATAACACAATAACATGTAACATAAAGCATATTATACCATATATTATATATATATATACATATATATATATATGAATGATGTTGATGTATGTGAACATTATGGTAACCATAAAGCAAAAATCTATAGTAGAGCCACAAAAGATTACAAGAAAGGAATCTAAACATAACACCAAAAAAAGTCATCAAAACATATGGAAAAAGAGCAAGAGAATAAAGGAACAGAAAGCAGCTACAAAAACAGAAAAAAATGAACAGAATGGCAATAAGGTCACACCTATCAATAATCACTCTATATGTAAAAGGACTAAATTTCTCATCAAAAAAACGTATAGTGACTAAATGGATTAAAAAATAAGACTCATCTATATGCTGCTTACAAGAGACTCACTTCAGATATAACCACACACACAAGCTGAAAGGGAGGGGATGAAAAAATATAATAAATTTGGTAAAATGCAGGATACAAAATAAATACAAAAATGAGTTGCATTTCTAAGCACTAACAAGAAACTATTGAAGGAGAAATTTTAAAAACAGCCCCAGTTATAACTGCATCAAAAAGAATAAAATATCAAGGAATAACTTTAACCAAGGGGATAAAAGGCCTGTGTACTGAATGCTCTAAGATACTGATGAAAAAAACTGAAGAAGACAGAAATAAATGGAAAGCTCATGGATTGTTAAATGTGTTATTGTTAAATATCAACATTACCCAGAGCATTATACAGATTCAGTGCAGCCCTTGTCAAAACTCAATGGCATTTTTTACAGAAATAGAACATTCTTAGAAATTGTATGGAACCATATTGAATTATAATAGATAGATAGATAGATATGAAATCTTAATCTTTCATAAAATCCTCAATTTTTCAAAACACTCATAAAAAATGAAATCTTGCTATTTGTGAAACATGGATAGAACTTAAGGGAATTATGCTAATGAAATAAGTCAGAGAAAGACAGATACCATATGATATTACTTACATGTGGAATCTAGAAAACCAAACAAATGAACAATGAAACAAAATAAAACTGGTAAAAAATACAGAGAACAGACTGTTGGTTGCCAGGGGCAAAGGAGATTGGGGAATGGGTGAAATGGGCAAAGGGGTTCAAGAAATACAAACTTCCAGTCATAATAGAAGTCAGTCATGGAGATGTATTGTGCAGCATGGTGACTATAGTCAATAATATAGTCAATGAAACAAGGTGGGATTGGGAGGGAGACAAACCATTAAGTGACTCTTAATCTCACAAAACAAACTGAGGGTTGCTGGGGGGAGGAGGGTAGGGAGAAGGGGGTGGGATTATGGACATTGGGGAGGGTATGTGCTTTGGTGAGTGCTGTGAAGTGTGTAAACCTGGCGATTCACAGACCTGTACCCCTGGGGATAAAAATACATTATATGTTTATAAAAAAAAATAAAAAAAATATAGTAGTGCATACTTGAAAGTTGTCAGGAAAGTAAATCCTAAAAATTACATCGTATGGGATCAGACGGTAACTAGTTTTATTGTGGTGATAAATTCACAATGTATACAAATATTGAATCATTATGTTGTATACCTGAAACCAATATAATGTTATTTGTCAATTATACCTCAATAGAAAATTTAAAAGAAATAAAGATCAATGGGCCTTGATTGAATGAATAACATCATTCATTTGTCCTTCTCTCTCATATTATTGACTGCATGACCGAGAAAAATATGCACTAACATGAGTGTGCATGTTCTGTTTCTAACAACTGTAGTGTTCACACCAGGTTGAACTAACAGTTTACTTCTGTCTTTGAATTATGTATTTCAACTTACTTTCTTTGAATGTAGTAAAACACATTTTTCTCTTTTATAGGATAAGTTAAAATTTTCTCCTAAGCTTGGGCTAAGTAAAGTATTGTGATGAAATCATTTTTTTTAAAGATTTTTATTTATTTTAGAGAGAGTGTATGAGCGGGGGGGGGGGGGGGGGGGGGGGGGGGGGGGGGGGAGGGGAAGGGGAGGGCGGGGGGAGAATACTAAGCAGACTTTGTGCTGAGTGTGGAACCCAACGTGGAACTCAGTCTCACAACTGTGAGATCATGGCCTGAGTGGAAACCGAGTCCCACAAGGCTTAATGGACTGAGCCACCCAGACATCCTGAAATCGATTTGTTTAAAGTCTAGGGAACAGACTTTTGTGGCATTATGGTGAGTATCCCAAATTAATTTTTCCTTCAGATGACTGTTAGGTTGAATGAGTAGCAGAAAAAGGAGAGGAAGTAGCAGAAAGAGAAGCAGAGGAGGAGAAGGGAGCACATTGAGAATTATGTGAAACCTTACCATTAAATGCTTAATAAATAATGTAATAAAGTGGCAATCGATGCTCTTTCTTGAATGTTTTTTTTTTTGGAATCTCTATTTTAATGAATTTGCCCTGGATTTGTAATAGCAAAATAGCCAGAAGGAGAATTACTTTTTTTTATTCTTGTTCTACGTTATTTTCTCCAAAGTACAAATAAATCAGATACATGGATTTAAATTTTTAAAGCCTCAGAAAGAAAATTAAATTGTTGGTATTGTAAAAGGAAACAAGCTCTGACTCTCAATGTGCTCAATTAGGATTTTTTTAGTACCTCTACTATTGTGTCTTTATTTCGTCCCCACAAGCCTACTAAGTAATTTTTACCAGAGTTATTTAGAGATGAAGAAAATGTTGGGAAAGAGATTACTTAGATTGCTCATAGTTAAATAGTTAATAATTATGATACACCAGCTCTAATTTAAACCCAGTCTGCTGTATTCAAAGCCCAGGCTATTCACTTTACTTCATATTTACTCAGGCAGGTTTTGTGCATTAGAGATTTTTAGGCATAGGTAATACAGCCCTCATATTAACCACTCAATGTATTTTAAACAGAAAATTGACCTAATTTTCAAAGTTTGTCTTCTACACTCCAAGTTCTTTTTTTCTACATTCATTCCACCATTATAAATGATATCTGGGGTGGGGGGGAATTTAAGGGATTTATCTCGTCTCTTCCATTTTCTGGCATGAGTCCCCCTAACCACCACTTTTCCATGTCTGTTTGAGATGGTTTTGCTTGAACTTGCCTTTTTGTCTCATAGTAAATGATGGTCTAAGTGAGCTTATTAGCATCTATCCACGGTATTTTTCTAACTGTATCAAAGAAAGAGAATTTCTCTTTTTTTTTTCTTGAACTTTTTTGTATGTAAAACTCAGTAGGTATTGGTAGCAAACTTTGCTCAGGTGGTAAGAGAATGAAAGCAATGGTCAGATAGAAACAGAACAAGGAAATAGCAGAGTCCTTGAACTCTTGATTGCCTGGACTTTAATTGTATTGAAGGCCAAATTCATCCATCCCTAACCATAATTTATTGATTTTTTATTTTTATTTTTAAAAAGATTTTATTTGTTTGAAAGAGAGAGAGAGAGAGAACAAGTTAGGGGAGTGGTAGAGGGAGAGGGAGAAGCAGGCTCCCCACTGAGCAGGAGGTACAATGTGGAGCTAAATCTCAGGACCCTGGGATCATGACCTGAGCTGAAGGGAGCTGCCCAACAGGCTGAACCATCTAGGCTCTCCCCCACTCCACCACCCCACCCATCTTACCACAATTTAATTCTTCTAGTGTATCTGGTATCTAGAGAGCCAAGTGATCTTTTTTGTCAATGTGAACCCAAGATGATTTTCTATAACTTGTCACCAGAAGTCCTAACTGATGCAACCCCATTGGGAAAGTAGTGTTTCTGTTACCATTTTAAAGTCAGTTTGACGGGGGAGGAGTCAAGATGGCGGAGAAGTAGCTGGCTGAGACTACTTCAGCTAGCCGGAGATCAGCTAGATAGCTTATCTAAAGATTGCAAACACCTGAAAATCCATCGGAGATCGAAGAGAAGAAGAACAGCAATTCTGGAAACAGAAAAACAACCACTTTCTGAAAGGACAAAATGACAAGACGGAAAA
>NC_081569.1:10017581-10018152 GCF_022355385.1 Mustela nigripes
GCTGTGAAGTGTGTAAACCTGGTGATTCACAGACCTGTACCACTGGGGATAAAAATACATGTTTATAAAAAATAAAAAATTATATTAAAAAATAAAATAAAATAAAATAAAATAATAAATAAATATTATGCAAAGTATAATATTTGCTGTTTTTCAATAAAACAATTTTATCATATAAAAAAAAGTAAAGTCAGTTTGACAATTCTGCCACATACAAAAAGAGTAAGCTTCCATGAAATAACAGTTGCTCATGCATTTTCAAAAAAAGTTTAAAAATAAGTGGTATTTAAAAGGTCTACCTAGACTGTGTTTTCAAAAGGTAAGGAAGAGATTATGCTGAGTGAAATAAGTCAAGCAGAGAGAGTCAATTATCATATGGTTTCACTTATTTGTGGAGCATAACAAATAGCATGGAGGACATGGGGAGATAAAGAAGAGAAGGGAGTTGGGGAAAATTGGAAGGAGAGGTGAACCATAGAGACTATGGACTCTGAAAAACAATCTAAGGGTTTTGAAGGGGCGAGGGGTGGGAGGTCGGGGTACCAGGTGGTGGGTATTATAGAGGGCACGG
>NC_081569.1:10018252-10020639 GCF_022355385.1 Mustela nigripes
GTGGTTTCACTTATTTGTGGAGCATAACAAATAGCATGGAGGACATGGGGAGATAAAGAAGAGAAGGGAGTTGGGGAAAATTGGAAGGAGAGGTGAACCATAGAGACTATGGACTCTGAAAAACAATCTAAGGGTTTTGAAGGGGCGAGGGGTGGGAGGTCGGGGTACCAGGTGGTGGGTATTATAGAGGGCACGGATTGCATGGAGCACTGGGTGTGGTGCAAAAATAATGAATACTGTTATGCTGAAAATAAAAAATAAATTAAAAAAATAAAAAATTTTAAAAAATTAAGACAAAATAAATAAATAAATAAATTTATAAACTGAAAAAAAAAGGTAATACTTATGAGAATTGGATTTTTTTTTTATTATGTTATGTTACATCATTAGTTTTTGATGTAGTGTTCCATGATTCATTATTTGTGTATAAAACCCAGTGCTCCATGCAGGGAATTGGATTTTAAAGATTTAAACACCTGGATATAACTAGATAATTTATGTCAATTTTAATTACCGATCAGTACTAGTGCTAGCTACAAACAAAGTAACTAGTGCTAGTTACAAAATTCTTGACTGAATCGATGCAGGTCATTTATGCAGAAAACATGTCATTAAAAGACTATTGAAGGCATTTGAGTAGCAGTAATGGCAGGGTAGCTTGGATGAGGCAATTCCCTTACAATCCCTATCACAATGAAGCTCTGGATAGAATAAAAAAAAATTGAAAGCACTAGGGCATCCAAAAGGAGAGAGAAACTTGAGGGAATCAAATACTTGGATGAAGAAAACAAAACTAGATGAAATATCCACTACATAGTTTTTCCATGAAGACATATACCAATCCCCATGGCATGGGGGCAGCTAGATCTCAAGCAGAATGTTATCATTTTATTGGTTTGATGTTTCAAAGAATCATATTTAAGACTGAGAGGACAGCTATACAATATGGGGGGGGAAGGAGGGATCTTTAGAGGGTAAAATCTCTAAATCTGTATATAAATTTCTATCAGATCTTTAACTGTATGTGTATAGGAGAAGCTCCAAGCAGCAGAAAAGAAAGAAAAAGCTGGAG
The DNA here is from genome assembly GCF_022355385.1 of Mustela nigripes. Taxonomy (NCBI): domain Eukaryota; kingdom Metazoa; phylum Chordata; class Mammalia; order Carnivora; family Mustelidae; genus Mustela; species Mustela nigripes. The sequence goes on from NC_081569.1 coordinate 10,019,325, forward strand.
TTAAAAATCATAGCAGAAATTTCAGCAGCTGTCTATTGCAGGGGAGATGTTTTGCAACCTGGATCCATCTAAGAAAGGGGTTTAGTAAACACCTTAGGTTTTCCATTGAAACCCAGAAGGAAAATTTGCTGAGTGAATGCTATTACCCAGATCTAAGGATTCTAAGAATGAGAAAAAATCCTAAGCAGATTCACCATAGAAAATATAATACCAAGGGTCCACAAGTTCAAGTTATTATCCAGTAAATTTCTGGCTAGATGGACATATCTTCTATAATATCCAGTATTCAGTAATAAAAATAAAAAACTATATATATATAAAGAAACTGAAAATTGTGACTCATAGTCAAGAGTCAAAGCATTCAAAAGGAATGGAAATCAAGGTGAAATACATTACTACAGGTCATATAAATTTATTCAAGGATCTAAAGGGTAAGACTGTCATAAGGAGTGCATGGATAGGGAAATTCAGCAAAAAAAGTAAAACTATAAAAACAAGGAATTAAATTGACTTTTGGAAATTAAATAATGTATTTTAAAATGACCTGTAGATTAAAGTGGAAAGAACATTAAAAACTATTTTATATGGAATGAAAATAAAGATAAATATATGTAATTGTAGGATGCAGACAAAGCAGCACTAAGAAAGAAGTTTATAGTTTTAAATGTTTTTATTAGAAAGTAAGAATGTTTTAGGGCACCTGCATGGCTCAGTGGCTTAAGCCTCTGCCTTTGGCTCAGGTCATGATCCCAGGGTCCTGGGATTGAGCCCCTCATCAGCTCTCTGCTCAGCAGGGAGCCTGCTTCCTCCTCCTCTCTCTCTCTGCCTGCCTCTCCACCTACTTGTGATCTTTCTCTCTGTCAAATAAATAAAATCTTAAAAAAAAAAAAAAGAAAGAAAGTAAGAAGGTTTAAAATAAATTACCTAACTTTTAACTTAAAAAACTTTGAAAAAAAAAATGAGCAGATCAAACCCAAAGAAACTAGGAGGAAATAAAAAAAGAGACAAACAGAGAAGATGTGGTATATATACACAATGGAATACTATGCAGCCATCAAAAGAAATGAAATCCTGCCATTTGCAACAACGTGGATGGAACTAGAGCGTATCATGCTTAGCGAAATAAGTCAAGCAGAGAAAGACAACTATCATATGATCTCCCTGATATGAGGAAGTGGTGATACAACATGGAGACTTAAGTGGGTAGAAGAAGAATAAATGAAACAAGATGGGATTGGGAGGGAGACAAACCATAAGTGACTCTTAATCTCACAAAACAAACTGAGGGTTGCCGGGGGCAGGGGGTTTGGGAGAA
>NC_081569.1:10020739-10053045 GCF_022355385.1 Mustela nigripes
GTCATGCTTAGCGAAATAAGTCAAGCAGAGAAAGACAACTATCATATGATCTCCCTGATATGAGGAAGTGGTGATACAACATGGAGACTTAAGTGGGTAGAAGAAGAATAAATGAAACAAGATGGGATTGGGAGGGAGACAAACCATAAGTGACTCTTAATCTCACAAAACAAACTGAGGGTTGCCGGGGGCAGGGGGTTTGGGAGAAGGGGGTGGGATTATGAACATTGGGGAGGGTATGTGATTTGGTGAGTGCTGTGAAGTGTGTAAACCTGGTGATTCACAGACCTGTACCCCTGGGGATAAAAATATATGTTTATCAAAAATAAAAAATTAAAAAAAAAAAAAGAGACAAACAGAAATAAACAATAGAAAAAACTAACAAAGACACAAGTTATTTCTTTGTAAAGATTAATAAAATCCATAAACCCTAGAGAAAAATGGAAACAAACAAACAAACAAACAAACCAGTGAAGGTGAGGATACCACCACAGATTCCACAGATACTAAGCATGTAACAAGAAAATATTATGAATTGATTTAAACTCAGGTGAAATTGACAAACTTTTTAAAAACTAAAATTACCAGAACAGATACAAGTGTTAACGGAAAATCTGAACAGCTCCATAACTACTATTATTATAAAAATAGAATTTTTAGTTAAAAAAAAAACCTTCCCCAAAAGAAAAATCCATGCCAGATGTTTTATCTGATGCTTTGCAGCAAACATTAAAGGAAGAAATAACATCAAACTTTCACAAACTTAAATACACACACACACACACATATAGAAGAGGAGAAAACATTTCCAATTCATTCAATAAAGCTTGCATAACCTTGATACCAAAAGCAGACAAGGATGTTACAAAATAAGAAAATTTGCAGACCAATATCTTTCATGGACATATGCACAAAAATTCTGATGGAAATATGAGCAAATCAAATCTTCTGGATTATAGAACAGATAAAACTTCATGAGTAAAGAGGAGAATATGTCTAAGGAATGTAAGCTTTTTAATTAAAAAATAAATCTGTATAATTCATCATATTAAACTTATAAAGAAAAAAAATAATTTCAATAGATTCAGAAAAAGTTTTTTGAGGAAATTTAATACCTTTTTAATGATAGTAAATGTCAGAAAATTAGAAATAAAGGTAACTTCTTTGTTACATAAAAAGTATTTATTAAAAACCTGTAGTTACCATCATGTTAGTGGTGAATTATTGGATGCCTCCTCTTGAAAAATAAGAACAAGACAAGGATTCCAACCTTATCACTTCTATTCATCATTTTCTGGAAGGTCCTAGCCAGTGCAATAAGAAAAGAAACAAAAGACATAAAGAATAAAAAAGAAGTAAACACATATTTAAGTTTAGGAAATCCTACACAGTCTAAAGTTACTGTAAATAATAAGTGATTTTAGCAGAGTCATGGGATACAAAGTCTGTAATATACGAAGTTAACTTCAGGTAATAACAAAATATTGGAAAATGAAATGGAAGATGCATTTCTACTTAAATAGAATAAAACATAAAATTATTAGACATAGAAAATTTGTAAGACTTTACTAGAAAATTACAAAACATTACTGAGGAAAATTAGAGAAGAACCTAATAAAAGTAGATAAACCATATTTATGAATTGGAAGAAACAGTATTAAGATTTTTTTCTAAATTGATTTATAGATTCAGCACAGTCCTATTCAAGATACCAATAGGATTTATTTGTGCAACTGACAAGTTGAATCTCAAATTCACATGAAATTGCAAACAACTTAGAAGAGTCAATACAATTTTGGAAGAACACATGTTGGAAGAATTATACTCCCTGGTTTTAAGAGTTTCTTCATAGCCAAGGCACACATGAAGGATGAGAACATTGGGCATGATTTCAAAGACTTTGGCAATTTTTGTTTCTGCAGAAGATTATAGGTAACAGTAAGGCCAAAAGTATAATTGGATCACGTGCAAAATTGTGTGGCTTAAGTGACAATTCTTGACATTTTTTGGCCCAATTTAAGGGAAACAATCTATCCTTTGTCACATAGTTGTCTATCTGCTTAACAGGTCTGAAACAATAGCTCTATAAAGTAATGAGACCTCCAACAATGATCAGTCCAATATACACTGTCATTCTTCCTACTATATGACTCTCAATAAATTGATTTAGCTCTTACTATATGTCAGTCACTATCTTGGGGCCAGGAAATACAGAAGTAAATGTCCCAGCTTCCATCTCAAGAGAACAGTCAAGAAAACAAGACAAATGTGGTAAAGTGTCAAAACTACCACTATAGAGATACTGTATTAGTCATGGAAGTTAGGATATGTTGCAGTAATAAACAGCCGCAGGGTTTCAATGACTGAGCAAAGAGAAGGCTAATTGCTTTCTTACACCACTTTCTTTGTGGGTATAGCCATTTTTCCATGAAAACTATTCTTCACATGGCACCTTGGCTGACCAGGACATTGGAATTTCAGCTGCCCCAGAGCTTCACCCTCCTTAATCTATGATCCCAGTTGATATGGGAAGGAAAGAGAAGATGGAGAATTCTTAAATGCTTAAATGCTTTTGCCTGGAAGTGACACAGTTTTCTGTTTGTGAAGCACACGGGAAGAGGGACCTAACACTGTGTGTAATTCAGAGGAGTTAGGTGGCAGCTTCTGGAAGGAAGAAGCATCCTTAAGAATGTGAAGGAGCTGTCTTCTAAAGAAAGGGAAATGTAAAGTCTAGGCAGAAAGAACCATGTATATGAAAATGTTCAGGTGATTGTCAGTTGTCTAACCATCTGTAGAAAGGTTAAGTAGAAGGTTAAGGAAGGTCTACGGATGTAGTGAGGACATAGGCCATGAAATGCTGCTTTAAAACATGCAGTAAAAGCTGGGTTTGCAATAATCCTCCAGAATATAAAGATTTCTGACAGCATATTCTTGCCCTGTTTGTGAACAATGACTCAAAATTTTTTTGAAACAAACTAAGCACAGAGAAATAGTTCCCCAACTTGTAGAAACTTAACAGAACTAAAAGGAGCATTTGGGGAAAAGGTTTCATCTATAAAGTGGTTCTCAGACTTCAGACTGCACACTCCACTCAGACAAAAAGAAATCATTCTCACTGTCTTCTAGGGAGGAATACATTGCATATTCTTCCCTCCCCCACTCCCCTGCCAATACAGAATAAGTAGGATTACTATACTTTGTTTCCAACTTCTTTTTCATTTTTAAGTTTTTCTAGAGAGGGTAGGAAGCATCTCTGGATGCTTCACACTAGGACTGATTGATGTAACATGGTAAGAGATGGGAGGGCAGCTTGTGCACTGTGCAACACCAGCATGCTGCAAGTGTTTATTACATATTCAGCACAAACAACAACCAGTGGGCATTTTCTCTTTCATAATGTTGATATAAATCTTGTGGATCAGTTTGGGGATTTCAAGGAATGGTCAACTAAACTATACATGTACTTTGTAAAGCAGCAAATATGTGTGTAGCTCAATAGCTTGCATTCTTTTCTTGAGGGGAAAGGTGATCAGGAGGTAATATAGTAAAATCAAAGAATGTTAAATTTTAAGGAAACTTAATATTCACCCTCTCTGAATATCATTTTATAAATGAGAACAATTATTTGCCCAAAGCTCATGTAGCTGATAACACTAGGCCAAGAACCAAAGTCTGTTGACTCATGATCTTTCTCACAGTTTAGTTGAACTTTTTTTACTATCTCATCCAAATTCATCATAATACTATTATTAGTATTATTAACTTCCCATGCTTACTTATATATTTATATACTTACATATTTACTTTTGTTGTTGTTTATTACTGTTTCCTGCATACCACTCTTAACTTAGTTTAGTCTTTTCTGTCCTGAATATATTCTTAAGTTAGAGTTCTTTCAGTAAGGATCTTTTGGTGATCTATTTTTAAATATCTTAAAAATTCCCCTGAGTGGGGAATTTTGAACATAGAATTTTTAGGTGAGTATAAAAGATTGATCTTTGACTTTCAGCATTTTAAAACCATTCTTTCATTGGCTTCTGGCCTTTATTAACTTGTTGAGGAGTTGCTATTGTTCTCATTGTGGCTCTTTGGTACAGAACTGTCTTTTCCCTTTGGTTATTTTTAATATTATATCTTTATCTTGGGGCTCTGCAGTTTCGCAATTATGTGTCTAGATAATGATTTTTAGTTTTCTTCATCCTGCTTGGGAGTCACTGTGCTGCATCAAACTGAGTATTCATATCTTTCATCAATTGCAGAAAATTTTAAGATATGACAATCCAACATTACTTTTATCTTTTATAATATACTCTTGCTTTCTATTACTATTTTAAATATTTTCCATTCTATGGAAATAAAAAATTTAATTTTACCTTTTATGTTTCTAAAACTTTCACACATCTGTTTCTTTATTTTCTTCCCAATTCTAGCTTCCAATGCTGTAATCCTCTCTTTGGCTGTGTCTAATATGTGATTATGTTTTTCTACTGAGCTTAATCTATGATTTCATTTCTAGAAACTCCACTCATTTCATTTTCAAATTTGCCTGATCATTTTTATTGTTTTTTTTTATTGTGGTTTTTTAAAAATATGTTGTTTATTTATTTGTCAGAGAGAGAGAAAGAGAGCACAAGCCAGAGAAGTGGTGGGCAGTGGGAGGAGCAGGCTCTCCACTGAGCAAGGGGACTGAAGAAGGACTCAATCCCAGGATGCTGGGACCATGACCTGAGCTGAAGGCAGATGCTTAAATTGACTAAACCATCCAGGTGTCCCTCATTGTGATTTTTCCTTCTTTTATCTCTTTAATAATTTTAAACACAAATATTTAAGTAATCTCTTATTCTAGAATTTGAATTCTTGTGTGCCAATTTTTCTAATATTGTACCTACAATCTTCTGGTGGTTTGTTTTCTTATGTGTTTTCTAATTTTTCTTTATGAGTTCACTTTCAGTGAGAAGAATTATTAATTCTGTGGAAATCAAATACAATCTTATTTGAGGAAGTGTTGCTAAGACATGGTTCTGCACTTACTTGTCCAGATTCTTGGGAGTTTTCCCATTATATAACCACCTTTTATGTTGAGCTCTCAGCATTGGTATTTGTACACCATAGAGACTAAAATATTTGAAGTGCTGAAAAATTTCATTTAGACTCTATTCCAGTAAAGGATTATAACCAGTGAGGGAGGGCAGATGAGTCATTTGGCAAAGATATGGAGATTCACCAGATGCCATTTCTAGTGCTTTTGCATGGACAACTGAGCTTCTTAGTATCTGGCATGTTAAATTCTGAAAAATCCAAAAAGGAGATAATCTCATTCTGGCCAAAATGAATCTCCCTTCTGACAACACTGACAACAATTAGCAGCCTGTATTCCAAGGGACACAGAGCCGGAAAATTCATGTTCTGTACTTAACACTCCCAACATGTTCAAGCTGCTCTTCCCTTCATTGAAAACTGAGGGCACAAGACGTTCTTAAATATGGTTAGCATCTTAGGATCTAAGTTTTATCCGCCTGCTACAACACATGTTGGCTTTTTGCAGATACACATGGCTTCCTGACAGTACATCTCAGGTGGGATCAGATGCAGATATCCAGTCACTCTCATAGCCAGGGACTGATTTAAAAGCTTAGGACCAGGTTCTATTGGTACTTATTTGAGATTATGGATGGTAACAATGATGCCTACCATTTATTAAGATTCATATGGACCAGACAATACATAAATATTGTATATTAATTATGTCATTTAATCATTCTAAATATCCTAATTACTCTACTTGACAAATCAGAAAAATGTGACTTAGAGAGTTTAATAACTTGCACATGGTCTTAGACTTCAGGGAATTTGAATTTGAGATTGAGCACTCTGATTCCTGCATCATACCTTCAAGCTCAATGCATTTTGATGCTACTCCTATTGATACCTGTTGATCTTACAACTAATGGAGATTAAAAATTTTTAAAACAACAAACAACCACATTCAGATTCAGTCCAGCATTTTAAGTACAATTATCAAGTACAATAGTGTTCTATAACCATTTTGATTTCAATATTTGTCCTGTTTCCCCATGAACCATCAAAACGTTTATCAAATGTCACTTACTAAGTATGTATATTTTCCAGACAGTGCTTGTTCCCAGAGGCAGCTTGAAAATCCTTTGTTGGTTATTGTGTCCTGAGTTTCATGTTGAAAAGAATGGTTTCCATGACACTTTCTTAGTCGTAAAAATTAGAAATAATAATGAAAGGAGATAGGTACTAGGTGGCATTTGTTGAGTCTCCTAGAGTTTTTCAGGGAAGAGTAAGCAATCAAGCTTTTTAGTCAGCTTCCTCCAAATCTAAGCATCACCTCACAATATCGTATTTTCTTCATCTGCTCAACCTTGGGTGCTGTCTTGGGTGATGGTTAATAGTGTGCCAGGAACAGCAGCTGGGCAGCTCATAAGAGAAAATTGTGTCCTATCCAGAGAAAAAGAAAGAGAACAAAGTAAATCTCATCTTTTAAAAGATAGAATTTTTAAGATTAAAAAAAAAAACCAACTTGATTACTTCAGAGAATTTTGAAAAGAGAGAGAAAGAAGAAAACTCTACTCCAATTTTTAGCAGCCAAGACAATCACTGTTAACAGATTTGGGTATTTCTGCCTTGTCTCTTTTATTTGTATAGTTTTGCACTTTTGTTTTTGATAGGACCATCCCATGGAGTCAAATATCTTCAGGTTTGTGTTTTTCTTGATGTTATAATGAGTGTTTTTCCAAATACTGCCTATATGGATACACATATGCTCCCTGTGTTTAATGTTCATAAGGCATTCTTACCTGCATTGGGAGTGCCCAACGTTGAGTGCTCTATGAAGTCCTTAAACAACAGGCCCCATGGAGTTGTGTTCTCTGGAGGCTAATGCCAGAAAGTGTTCTCCCATTCTCTACACACTTTGTCCTGAACCCTTAAGATGACTACTACCAAGATTTCTTCTGGTTGCCATTCATCTAAGTTTTGGTTAATCCTAATGGGCACCAGTGTTATATAATACTGCACTTTATAATGGCAAAGAACCTTCACCAACTCTTAAATTGCTTGATAGTCTTTTGTAAACCAGTTTCTGGGAGGTATCTTGAGTCACTATGAAGTGAATACTTAGACATGCTGTATGATATGCTTTATATGTATGTTGTTTCCACTCATTCCTCTCCAGGCTCTACACTATCATTTAGTCACATTCTTTTAGCCATTAGGGGTCAAAACTCTTTATCAGAACCCAAAATAAATATCAAAAAGAGCGGCCACTGCAAAATAAACCAAATGATCTTAGCAATCTCTCAAGTGGGGGAAATGGTACACACTGCCCAGGGTCTCATCTGCTTGGGTAGACTTAATAGCAATTCAAACATGAGAGAAACATATACTAACACTACTCATGTTTGAATTGCTATTTTTTTTTTCTACCTAAGTAGATGAGACCCTGGCCAGTGAGTTCCATTGTGTGTGGGAAGAGAGAGAGGTATATGGTGTGTGTGTGTGTGTGTGTGTGTGTGTGTGTGTCAAGAGAGAGAAGTTGAAGAGAAATATTTCAGAGATAAATAACAGTATGACAAATCGGCCCTTCAAAAACATAAGTGCAATCCAAGTTTAAGAAGGGTTTTCTTGTATTAAATTCTAAGCTCCTTGAGATGTTTAGCTCTGTGTCCTTCACAGTGCTGAGCAGAATGCCTTCACAAATATGCTCAATGAGAATTGACTCTCACCCCTTTAAAAGTCCTCCAGGTGGATGTGGATCTCTCATGGCTGCTAGAATAAAAGTACCCATCTAAAGAACTAGGGGAGACAATGGGTATATTGGGAAGAGCAAGACTATAAGAGTCAGATGGATCTGTGACTTTGTCACATGCTAGCTTGGCATATTACCAAACCTCTCTGAACTTCACTTTTTTTTTTTTTTTTTGTAAAATTCAGGAAAACTGAGAATTGTTTTGAGGATGAAAGAAGGGAACATATGTAAAGTTCTTTGTGTTAAATAATATGTTTTCCTTATCTCACCCTTCCTTTTGGTTGGGTAGGATTAAGGTATTTAGTTCTTTATGAGTATCATTTGCCATAGCCCTGGACTGGATCTAAATAACATCATCCACTCTTCTGGGATCAAATTAGAGATGGATTTGAGGTTTCAGGCATCCATGGGGAATCCTAGAATATATCCCCCATGCATAAGGCAGGCAGGGGACTGCTGAAATCATATGTAGTCCATAATACATAATAATCACATAGTTGTACATAGTACATGCATAATAACCACATATATCATATAAATAACATAAATGTTGTAAATAATGTTTGCTTGATATCTTACAGCCTGTAAAAACTTTGCATGTATTTTTTTACATTTTTGTTATAACTGTAGAGAGGCCTAGAGGGAATACTTGACATTTTACATGAGCTGAAATATCTGAGAGAAATATCTAATATGATGAATAACAGAATCACATTTAAAACAATATTGGCAGGTAAAACGGTGAGCAGAAAAATAAACAATTAGAGGCAAAACTTAACTAGATCAAAGTAAAATTCTATACATAAAGAGGAAAAAATTCAAATTTCCTCACAAGGATCCATTTATTCAAGCATCTTCTATGTGCCAGGCACTGTTGTTGGCTTTGGAAGTACAGTGCTAAACAAGAGAAAGGAAGAAAGGAAGAAAGGAAGAAAGAAAGAAAGAAAGAAAGAGGGAGGAAGGGACAGGACGAAGGAAGGTGGAAGAGATACAGAGTAAACAAATAAATGTGAAATGAATAAATGTAATTTCAGGTAGTGATAGGCATCTCTGTGTGAAAACAAGTAAACTATGAGAAGGAGCTTGGCCAGATGGAGGGACAGGGAGGGGACGATTGAGTGGAAGTCTAAAGTGATGTAGGGAGTGAGGCAGTCAAGACTCTCCAGAGAAGACCATGGGAAGCATCAGGGCCTGGGGCAGGATGGATGGAAAGTCAGTCTAGGGAGTGCAGAGAGATAGGGCTGGAGGGAGGAGCGGTACTTGGGAAGATGAGCAGTGCCCAATGATACGGCCTGCTAAGGGACCATTAGGAGTTTGGATTTTATTTTGGGTGCAAAGAGAATATCTTGGAGGAGTTTGGAACATGGCAGTTGACTTGATCTGACCTGTGTTTTTTTTCTTTTTTTTTTTAAAGATCATTCTGGTTGTTCTATAGGACCTTAATTGTGGGTGGGCAAGAGTGGAAACACTTAGATGAATCTCTCTTGACTTTTGTACAAAAGTGTTATGGACTGAATTGCACCCCCATCAAATTCATATGTTCAAGTTCTGACCTCCAGTGTGACTAGAGACGGAGCCTGTCGCAAAATAACTAAGGTCAGGGCCCTGATCTGATAGGATTAGTGTCCTCATTAGAAGAGAAAGTGTGCACACTCTCTGTCCTCATGCATAGAGAGAGAAGGCTCTGTGAGGACACGGCAGGAATGTGGCTGTCTGCAAGCCAGGAAGATGGCTTTCCTGGGGAAGTGAATGGGCTTCCACCTTGATCTTGGACTTTCAGCCTTCAGAACTGGGAGGAAATAGATCTCTGTTGTGTAAGCCACCTGTTCAGTGATATTTTGCTATGGCAGCCTGAGTATATAATACAAAGGTTTTATATGAAAAGCCCTTGGCATCAGGGAAATACAAATCAAAACCTCAATGAGATATCACCTCACACAGTCAGAATGGCTAAAATTAACAAGTCAGGAAATGACAGATGCTGGCGAGGATGCAGAGAAAGGGGAACCCTCCTACACTGTTGGTGGGAATGCAAGCTGGTGCAACCACTCTGGAAAACAGCATGGAGGTTCCTCAAAATGTTGAAAATAGAAATACCCTATGACCCAGCAATTGTACTACTGGGTATTTACCCTAAAGATACAAATGTAGTGATCCGAAGGGACACATGCACCCGAATGTTTATAGCAGCAATGTCCACAATAGCAAAACTATGGAAAGAACCTAGATGTCCATCAACAGATGAATGGATAAAGAAGATGTGGTATATATACACAGTGGAATACTACGCAGCCATCAAAAGAAATGAAATCTTGCCATTTGCAACAACGTGGATGGAACTAGAGGGTATCATGCTTAGCATAATAAGCCAAGCAGAGAAAGACAACTATCATATGATCTCCCTGATATGAGGAAGTGAGATGCAACATGGGGGGGTTAAGAGGGTAGGAGAAGAATAAATGAAACAAGATGGGATTGGGAGGGAGACAAACCATAAGTGACTCTTAATCTCACAAAACAAACTGAGGGTTGCTGGGGGGAGGGGGTTTGGGAGAAGGGGTTGGGGTTATGGACATTGGGGAGGGTATGTGCTGTGGTGAGTGCTGTGAAGTGTGTAAATCTGGCGATTCACAGGTCTGTACCCCTGCGGATAAAAGTACATTATATGTTTATAAAAATAATAATAATAAATTTTAAAAAAAGAAAAGAAAAGCCCTTGGGAAGATTTTTTATTTGTTTTGTTTTGTTGACCATACTGGTGTCATGTCATGAGTCCTGACAATACATCATGACTTCCATGCATGAGGGGTGCTGGCCGGAACTGCAAAACACGGGGAAAGCAACTTTGGCCTGCACTGCTGGTGTTTATGGAAATAAACCCAGGAAGAGGACAGAGCCCCTGCACGCGGCACAGGTCAAACCACATCTGAAGACCATGCATACATCTGATACCACATTTCCAGGCAATGGGGAAGAGCACTGTAACCATATCTGCAGAGGGAAGAGTTTGGGAAATTGCACTGTATGTGGAAAAGCTCAAGGAACTAAGGATGTTTGGAGAGAAGAAACTTAGAGATAAATGGAAATGCTCCCCTTCAGGATTGGAGGGGAGCACCCAGGGGAGGAATTCTCAGACTATCTGATTTTACCTGACTATCCTGTCTTGCACATTATTTAAAACCGTAAACATCACCCCAGAAAGAAATGTTTCCTATCTCTGGAAGTGACAATCTCAGGCTAGAAAAATGTCTGTAAGGGGGTGGGGGCAGCACAGTAGGGTTCCTTTTCCTTGAGGGTTCAGACATACTTTGATATATATGCATGGCGAAGCATAAACTAGAACAGCAAACTGATTCATGAAGCTGGGCACTAAGGTCATATTTTGGAGAGAACTATACAAGTCTTGATATTATGCATGAAATCAAAGCACACAGCCAGGCTCCAAATATGCTGCAGTCTTTATTCATTTGTGCGGTTCTTGATTTGGAAAGTGTGCCCCCTGAGCAAACAAATATTCACATTATGGATTTTGATGTTGCTCTTCATATTTGTGAAGTAATGAGTCTATTCCTTTTTCAATATGGAAATCATTTTAGGAACAGAATGCAAACAAATGAACTTCCATAAACAAAAGGACATTCTTTTTATGATTATAAAATGTAATGCATGCTCATGGTAGAAAATACAGAAAAGTATGTAAAATAAAAATAGTCACTCAGATGCCTATTCCTGAGAGAAAATCATGGTTAACATTTTAATGTATTTTAACATTTTAATGTATTTAATGCCAGGCTTTTTGCTATGTATCTATATCTATATCTCTCTATATCTATCTCTATCTATAGATATCTATCTCTCTCTATAGATATAGAGAGATATAGATAGAGATAGATATATATAGATAATGTATATATATAGATAAGATAGATATAGATAGATATCTATATCTCTATAGATAGATATAATAAATATCTCACACAACTATGCATACACACATCTCTTTCTAAATTAAAATTAGGTCATATAATTTTCACAATACATAATACATTAGGAGCAATGCCCTGGGTCATTAAAGAATTTGAAAATGCGATTTTCTAATAGCTGCATCATATTCCATGCATGAATTTACCACAATCACAATAAATTTCAATATTTGCCCATTGAATATTTATAACATTGCCATTGTTTCCCTGTTATAGTCAACACGGTAATCAACAACCTTGTGCAACTATCTCTGTATACATCTTTGATTATTTTAAGATAATTACAAAGGGTGGAATTAGTGGATCAGTGTTTCCAATTTGTAAACTTCTTGATAGAAACTGTCCATCAGGGGCCCCTGGGTGTCTCAGTTGGTTAGGAATCTGACTCCTGATTTCAGCTCAGGTCATGATCTTGGGGTCCTGGGGTCGAGCCCTGTGTGGGGAATCCCCACTCAGAGGGATGTCTGCTTGTCTCCCTCTCCCTCTGCTCCTTCCTGTGTGCACGCTCTCTCTCTCTCTCTTATAAATAGACAAATCTTTAAAAAAAAATAGAAAAGAAATTGTCAAATGGCCCTCTAGAAAGATTATAGTGAATTACCTTCTATTATGGGTAGAGAAGGCATTCAATTTCCAGTACTTCCATCAATGCAAAACATGTTCTTTACAAATTAATTTTGCCACTTTTGATTAGCCAAAGTGTACTTTCAGTTTCATTATAATTTATTTGATTAGCAAGCGTTATTTTTCCCCTCTATATGGTTATGTGATTTAACTTTTTTCTACTGAGGCTTGTGTGTTCATGTTCTTTGCTAATTTGTTTTATTGGCATTTGTCATTCTCCTGTTAATTTTTAAGGGCACTGCATAAAGGAATAAACTCTTTGTAATGTGTCTTTATTTTTGATCTTGTCATTTTTCTCTCAATCTCCTTTGCACTTTCGTTGATTTGCAGGAGGCTTTCCAGAAACATTTTTGGTGAAACCTATACATCTTTTCTTTCGTAATTATTTTTCTGTTAAATTTATGCCTATGAAGTTCTTTCTAACCTTACAATTAGATAAATATGCAGCTATGTTTTATTCTAATTTTTATGACATTTAAAAACCTTTCACCCATTACACCTTTTAAATATACCGTGAGCTATAAGTTGAACTTACTTATTTTCCCAAATGAGTAATTAGCCGCCCCACATTATTAACTGGATATTCTTTTCTCCTCAGTTATCTGAGATACCAACCAAAATGTATCAATTCATATATTACTGTTATACTTTTATGATTATTGGAGTTCTACAGTAAGTTTTACCAATTAATCACTTGAATGGTATATATACAAGATGGGCAAAATGTAGATCATTGTTGAAGCCAGGTAATGCGTACATGGGGTTCATCAAGAAGTTTCTCCTACTTCTACTTTGTACTTGAAAGTTTCTCTAAGGGCACCTGGGTGGTTCAGTGGGTTAAGACTCTGCCTTCGGCTCAGCGCATGGTCTCAGGGTCCTGGGATCGAGCCCCGCATCGGGTCTGCCCAGCAGGGAGCCTGCTTCTCCCCAGCTTTTTCTCTGCCTTCGTCTCTTCCTAGTTGTGATCTCTCCCTGTCAAATAAATAAATAAAATCTTAAAAAAAATTATTCCCAGTTCCTAGTCCACCTTCCACAACATGTAAAAAAAAAAAAAAAGCTTCTCTAATAAGAGTTTATTACAATTATAGTTACATGAAGTCTAAGCCTTCATAATAGAAATTCTTTCTTTTTATCAAACTCAAATCACGGTAAATTACTATCAAGTCCTAACATAGCCATTAAAACTTTATCACAGGGGGCACCTGGGTGGCTCAGTGGGTTAAGCCGCTGCCTTCGGCTCAGGTCATGATCTCAGAGTCCTGGGATCGAGCCCCGCATCGGGCTCTCTGCTCCACAGGGAGCCTGCTTCCCTCTCTCTCTCTCTGCCTGCCTCTCCATCTACTTGTGATTTCTCTCTGTCACATAAATAAATAAAATCTTTAAAAAAAAAAAAAAAAAACTTTGTCACAGTTTCAGACAGCTCTCCTGTCTTTTCTGGACCTTTAGCCTGTGTGCTCACTCCTGCAGCTGTCCTGCATCCAGGCCTTTCTTCCATGTTCTCCCTTCTGTGCTGGCCTCCTTTCCAGCCTCTCCCCATCATACGCCCTAGAATCTGGCCTTAGCACACCAGTTGCTTTCCCCTGAACTCTCTGCTGTATCTCACCTTGGTTCATGTGCACCCAACCTCTGTGTGGAAAACATCTGCCCTCTTTGTTCACCTGGCAAACTCGTGTGGCCCTTTGATACTCAAGGGGTGTACCAGCTTAGGAAGCTTGCCTTGGGCCCCCACAGCACCCCAGCCCCACAAGCTGGCTGTTCTCTACTTGGGGCTCCCACTGTTGACCTTACTGCAGTGCACTTGTTCATGCAGCTAATCTTAAAGAGATCCGAGAGTCATATTTATTTGTATACCCTTAGTGCCCTGCAAAGGGTCAATGAATGGCTGATTATATAAGTAAAAATAAATAAAAGGAAATAAATAAATAAATGGAAAATCTGCCCTGTAAATCCACATGAAAAAAAAAAACCAATTATCCTAAATTGGAATTTAATTGTGGTAATTTCTCTGTCTCTCATTTCCCAAAGATGGTTGTCCCTCCAGGTTCTGTTCTAACAAGATGCAGATTTACATGAAACTAATGGAGCTTAAGCTTCAGGGGCCCTCATTGTATGTGCTCCTTTCCAGACCCTAGAAGGAGCCTGGAAACATGTTCATGCCATCCGATGATATTGCAATATTTGCAAAATACAGACCTCTTCCCTTCCATTTCCTCTCTTGTTGGCTGCTGGTAGAGTGATCTTGAGCACTTTTGGGATTCGGCGAAGGGAAAGTTGAGTAGTTGAGTGGAATAAGTTCTATTTATATGGTCTTCAGTCCTTTCTGAGGACATTTAAGTTGTGGTTAGCCAACTTTGTGTGGGGAGGGTGAATTGGGAAACCACTCCAGCCCACTTGATAGGAACTGAGCCAAAGAGAATTTCTCAAAATTCCTGTATTTGCCACCAGGGACGACCTCTGTAGGAGAAGTTGAGGCTTTGTGTGTGTCGATGTCTAAACTTGACATTACCGTTACGATGACAAACGATGAAGCTAAACTACCAAGATTTAAACAAATTTCCATCAACCATCTTATAAGAGTGAATTATCTTTCTATTCTATCAAGGGAAAATGGTTTTATTGTGAAACTGTGGTTTCATGAAGAGGTGATTTGCAGTTGGGTAGCCAAGGCTGTAGGGAAAAGGTGTGTCAAAAAGTTCAACCTAAAAATATCATGTCTTTTTTTTTCTTTTTTTTTAGTATATTGTGGCATAGGTAGTACTCATAAACTCCTTAAAAATTTGTAACATGTTTTGATTGTAAGTAAATGTTCATATTTATAGTCAATGTTGTGTTTGCATGTGTTCTTTTTCTTAAAGATGTCCCCCTCCGTTACAAACATTGTCGGCCCCCTGAGCTCTGGATCCATCTCTCGTCCCTTCCCTTCTGCATCTCTCAACAAAATGTGCCACATTTCTCCCACAGTAATGCCTTCCTCATGATTCTGAGGCAATTTTCCTTTGCAAACCTTCTGGTTTGAACTCATGTGAGCCAGTTGAATATTGCTTCCTGTTCATCCCTTGTCTGGTCACATCCTTGCTTCCCTGGCTCACTAGAGCCTTCTGGCTTCAGTTTACTTTTTTGATATCACCACTCCTCTCTCTCTACACAACTTCTTTTACTGCCTGGCTCTCACCTAATCCATCACATCCTCTCAAATATTTTTCCGGGCGCTTTCCCCATTTAACATCATTTTACGTTCGTGTTGCCATCTGTAAGCTAAGATCTCTATTGCGCCTTTATAGACTATGACAGCAGCCTCTAAATGGAATCTCTCCCTCCTAGTTTCTATTGTTCATTTTACTGGATTCTATTTTGTTTGTGTCATTGGTAATAAATTGTTGGGATTCAGAAAAACCCACTTCCCTCTATCCATTCAAATCCAGCCCATGGTGTTCATTCTTCCCCACTTCTTGGATGGAATTTCAGGCAGACCTCATAACCTGTCATCACATTCTTAGATAATTAAAGAACCTCTGGTCACTTCTTGCCACAAATAGTCTCTGTTACTTAATTATTGCACAGACTACTCTAATAATGATAGTTATATACATCTTTCTTTTTATCTTTTATCTATCTCTCTATCTATTTACCTACCTACTGTGAATGGGCTCGTGTGATTGTGATTATGGAGGCTGGCAAATCCAAAGTCAGCATGGCAGGCCAGCAGATTAGAGACTCACAGAAGAGTTAATGCTGCAGCTAGATTCTAAAGACAGTCTTGAGGCAAATTCCCTCTCTCTTGTAGGCCTTCAGTCTTGTTCTTTTATGACCTTCAACTGATTGGATGAGACCCACCTACACCATAGAGGACAATCTGCTTTACTCAAAGTCTACTGATTTAAATATTAATTTCTTCTAAAAAATACCTTCACAGAGGCATCTGTACTGGTGTCTGACCAAATATCTGGGTACTGCGACCCAGCCAAGTTGACACATGAAATTAACTGTCACAGTAACAAAAACTTTAATCATGCAAAATTAAGTTTTTCTCCTCTCTTGACCTGAAGCCACTGAAAACTGTTCACCTGCATTAGGAAGAGGTTGAGCTCTTACAGTTTTTCCCCAGTTCGCTAGGCTGCTTCTGACTCAGTGTGAGGGAGAAAGGGGAAGACAAGGAGCAGACATTCTTACTTGACTAATACTTTCTGGGCTTGGCAGGTGGTTAAAACTGGCTGCTGATCTCCAGAGAATCCCCATCAGATGGTAATGTCTCCTATGCAATTCCTTAATGGAGCCTCCAGCTCCTAGGCATTGGGTCATGACCCCTTCCTCAGCCTCTGAGCATCCAGGCTTTCTGGAGTCCTTCCTCCACTGAAGGCAGCTCTATTGGGCGGGGTGAAGAGGACCCAGCCAGATGTCTCTCCCTGTGGCCATATCTAGCTCAAAGGCCCTGACAACCTCATACCATAACCTCATTTTAAGAGCTGACTGCTCTTTCCTAAGATAATATTGTCTCCCTCCTGACCCCATTAGGACCCAGGTTGGGGGGTTAGGCACTATGAGTCAGAAACCTAGTTTCGGCCACTATCTTTGTAAGTCATAAAAAGTGGTGTTATCAGTAGAATGGCTGCTGTCAGGGGCTGGGAGGTGGGGAAAATGAGATGTTAGCCAAGGACACAAACTTCCAGCTACAAGATGAATAAGTTCTGAAGCTCTAATGTACAACATAGGGACTATATTTAATAATACTGAACTGTATACTTGGAAGTGATAAGAGAGTAGATCTTCAGTGTTCTCAACACATACACACAAGTGGTAATTATGTAAGTTGATGAAGGTGTTAAGTATACTGATTGTTTTAATCATTTTGCTACATATATGTGTACAAATCCTCATGTAGTACACCCTAAACTTACACTCTGCTGTGTCAGTTATATCTCAATAAAGCTGAAAAAAAAATAGGTAGGTGTTCTTACACTTCACTTTGGGTTATGGAATTGAATATCATCAGGCCTTAGCTGAAACAGAGGCTAGAACCCTTGTTATATGTTTTCTTAAGGGTTATAAGTATTTGGCTCGTTTCACCCCTCTGCTCTAAACCTTCTGTGGCTCCCCACTGCTGAGAGTTCATTCCGAGTTCCCTCACCTAATCTGGAATGTCCTGCTCAGGCATCCTCCCTCCCTTAGTTCCTTCAACCACTGGGGACTCTCCAAACATGTCTTCTACTTCGACAAGTCCTCTGCCCTACCAGTGAAAAATCCTGCCATTCAAGATACCATCCAAATTCCACTCCTGTTACATCCCAGAACACTGCTAATGCAGGCAGTCTTTTCCTATACTCACCTCTGGAATGTCTATTCCCATTATCACTCATCTGGCGGAGTAGCATAGTGAAAAGGGGGATGGGGACCTGGTTCTGTGCCTACTGAGTGTGTGACTTGGAACCAGAACTCCATGCCTCTGAGCTTCCACTCCCCTGATATGTAATCATGATGGAAATCAGCTATCAGCATGTCACATGGGGGGGAGGTGCCTGGGAGGTTCAATCAGTTAAGCATCTGCCTTTGGCTCAGGTCATGATCCCAGGGTCCTGGGATGGAGCCCTGCATTGGGCTTCCTGTTCAGCAGGAAGTCTGCTTCTCCCTCTATTTCTCCCCCTGGGCTTGTGCTCGCTCTTTCTCTTGTTCTCTCTCTCTCTCAAGTAAATTAAAAAAAATTTTTTTTTAATGAATGTCACGTGGCTTTTGTGAAGATTAAATGAGCTAATACACATAAAACTTGCAGCACATTTCTGGCCTTGTGTGGCTCTACGACTGTGTTCTTGAATCTATGTGTTACTGAAAGACTGCATACGGGGAGGTAAGGGAGAGCTACACTCTGGCAGGTGTTCCTCTTTCTCCATTCTTTCTTCAGCAAGATGGTGATGTTCTTACACATCAAAATGGGGAAGAAAAATGTGGAACTGACCAAATTTGGCAACCCAGCCCATTTCATCAGTAATTTGTGTATCCTTATACTTTTCTGAGAATTATTTTTCTTTGTGGTTGGGATCTCTTTCTGAGAAATGGTCTGTGGTATATGGGTCTGAGGTCCCTGAAATAAAGAAGAGCTGCGGACAGGGTCCGACCACATCTTAGGACACAGGGTGGCTGCAGCTGTGGAAGATGAAGTGGAAACTATTTGTAGGTTTTCTTAAAAAAAAAAAAAAAGTCAGTTCCTTCTTAGTTTGCCTCTTACTCATATCATAGCTCTTTTGCAAAGAATATTTTTGCACCTTTTGAAATGGATTGTCATCTCCCAAAGAAGGAAACTCTATGTGTTGCAAACCCCAGGGCAACCACAGACTAGAAGGTCATCCAGCTCACAGTGCCTCTCCCAATCCCACATGGTCACCAGCCATCACTATTTGATGATGACACATGGATCATGGTGTCTAACATGTCGCCTTACATATGGCTTCCTTATCCCTAGGTGGTAAATGTGCATTCCTCCCAAAGTCTTATCAATTACATTTGAATATCTCTCGTATCCATCTTCTTCTGTCTCAAAGATCACCAATACCGTCATTCAAGCCACTGCCATCTCTGACCTGGGTTCCTGCGGTCACCTCCTAACTGGTCCCCTCATAAACATTCTAGAACTATTCATCTTTTTGTCAGACCACAGGTGGAACAGTCTTGGAAAACAAATCTGGCCACTATGGAAAACAGTATTGAAATACCCCCCAAAATTAAACATTGAGTTACCATAGGATCCAGCAATTCCACATGCCCAAAAGAACTGAAGGCAGGAATTCCGACAGATATTTGCACATCCATGTTCACAGTGGCGTTTTTATGGAGGGATAAACAATATGTGTTGTAGTATATACATTGCAGTATTATTCAGCCTTACATAAGGAAATTCTGACATATGCTTCAATAGATAAACTCTGAAGACATTATGTTAACTAAAATAAGTCAATTTTAGAAGAAAAAATATTTATAATTCCATTTATATGAGTTATCTATAGTAGTCAAATGCATAGAGACAAAAAACAGAGCAATAGTCGCTGGGGGCTTGAGGAAGAGGAGAGTGGGGGATTCGTGTCCAGTGGATATAGAATTTTAGTTTGGGAAGATGGACAAAGTTCTGAAGATGCGTGGTGGTGATAGTTACACAACCGTGTAGCTATATACCTACTGTCACTGAACTATACACTTACGAAGGATGAAAATGGTAAATTTTAGGTAATGTATATTTTGTTGCAATTAAAAAAAATGTAAGGGGAGGATTGAATTTGATCGTGTTACTGGAAAGACCATCAAAGTATTCCTATTCTTAAAAGAAAACAAGAATACTTAGCTGGGTTGACTAGAGCTTGTGTATCTGAACTCTCTGCCTGGTCTTCCGTCTTCCACCAGGTTTGCTCCCTCCTACTTAAAGTTTCCCTTCTGCTTAGGATGCCCTTCCCTTAGACATAGTGATATCTTGATAACACAGTAATGGCCTGTTGCTATACAGAACTAAAATCATGAATCAGTTCTACCAGAAAAGTCTGTGAAAAACCTGGTGGGTCACGGTAAGGATCATGTTGTGTCTCCAGTGGGAGAGCAACTTTCTGGCTTTAGCCTTCTAGCCCTTTATTTTTAGGTTTCTGCTGCTCTGGTAAATATAATCCCAAGGAACAGATCTTGTCTATATCTACATATCTGATACTGAAAGATGACATTAAGAATTTTAGCCAAAAAAAAAAAAAAAACAAAAAATGACAATACCTGACTGGTATTTTTGGAGAAATCAAAAAAATGTGAATTAACCAGCATCTCATGTTGTGGGTGGTCAGTGACATAAAAACAGTGTTACCAAATTTCTCTTTTGAACATCTGTAAAGCTGACATCCAAATAAATTTCTTAATTATCCTACAGAAAATTGGCCTTTGTTTGGATGTGAAATTCTCCTCCCTTTATAAGAAAATGCCAAAGTATTTCTGCAGAGTGGCTGTACCGTTTTGCATCCACACCAGAAATGGGAGTGTTCAGTTGACCCCATATCCTCACCAGTGCTGGATTCTGTCGGTTTAAAAAAAAAAACCAAAACAAAAAATGTCTTTTACTTTCTGGAAGATGTGTTGTGATTTCTCATCATGGTTTTAATTTACATTATCCTAATGGCCAATGAGGCTGAGCACATGTGTGTTATTTGTCATACTTAAATTCTCTTCAGTCAAAGTTCTGTTCATCTTTTCCCTCTGTTTACACCGGGTTGTTTCTGTTCTTACTGTTAAGTTTTGAGAGTTTTGAAAAAATACATTCTGATTATAAGCCTTTTCTTGGATGTGCAATTTGGAAACGTTTATGCTTGTTTGTTTGTTTTGCTCTTGGGTGGGTGTCTTTTCATTCCCTTCATGGTATTTTGCCTAGCACAAAATGTTTATTATTTTTTATTTTTCTTTTTGAAGATTTATTATTTATTTATTTAGAGATTTATATATTTGAGAGAGAGAGAACAAGAGCAGGGACAGTGTGCAGAGGGAGCAGCAGACTCTCGGCTGAGCAGAGAGCCCGATGCAGGGCTCGATTTCAGAACCCTGGGATCATGACCTGAGCCAAAGGCAGATGCTTAAGCCACTGAGCCACTATGCATGGAGCCCAATGTTGGGGGTGGGGCTCAATTAATGACCCTGAGATCACGACCTGAGACTAGACCAAGAGTCAGGCACATTAACCAATTGCACCACCCAGGCATCCCACAAAATATTTATTTTTATTAAGATTTTATTTATTTATTTGAGAGAGAAAACATGAGTCGGGGGAGGAGCAGAAGTGGGCTGTCTGCTGAGCAGGGAGCCCGATGTGGGGCTGGATTTCAGGACCCTGGGATCATGACCCGATTGGAAGGCAACTGCTTAACCGACTGAGCTACCCAGGCACCTTCCAAATGTTTATTTTTTACTAAAATCTAATTTATTGATAACTTATCTTCTATAGAGTGTGCTTTTATGGCATTTAAAAAGTTCTTTTAAAAGATTTTATTTATTTATTTGACAGAGATCACAAGTAGGCAGAGAGGCAGGCAGAGAGAGTGGAGGAAGCAGGCTCCCCGCTGAAGTGAAAGCCCGATGTGGGGCTCGATCTGGGATCATGACCGAAGCTGAAGGCAGAGGCTTTAACCCACTGAGCCACTCAGGTGTCCCTTTTAATGGCATTTTAAGATGTCTCTGCCTAACTCCAGGTCATGAAGATTTTGTCCTTTGTTTTCTTCTAAATGTTTTGTATTTCATGTTTAGATTTACATTATATTTATATTATGTTTCATGTTTAGATTTATAATGCATTTTGAATTAATTCATTTTTGTTTATAGCATAAGGTTAAGGCAGAGCTTTAGGTTTTGCATATTAACATTTATTGATTCCAGCACCATTTGTTGAAAACACTACCCTTGACCCACTAATACACTTCTCTTGGTAATTTCTAGCTTACTTCTATTATGGTCAGAGAATATACTTTATTAAATTCTTTTAAATTTGTCAACATTCATTTTATGACCCAGTAATAGTCTCTCCTGATGAATGTTCTATGTGCACTTGAAAAAAATGTTTATTATGCTATCATTGGGTGGAATGTTCTAGAAATTTTAATTGGGTGCACTGAGTTTATGGAGATGTTCAGTTTTCCTATATCCGTGCTCATGTTCCATCTGCTTATTTGATTGATGACTGAAGGAGTGTTAAAGTTTCCAATTATAATTATGAATTTGTCTATTCCTCTTTCCAGGCTTATCAGTTTTTGCTTCATAAATCTTGAGGCTGTGGTGTTGGGTACATGCATATTTCAATTATTATGAGTCTTAATGAATTGAACTTTTTTTTTCATTTCATTTTATTTTATTTTATTTCTTTTCAGTGTTCCAAGACTCATTGTTTAAGCACCACACCCAGTTCTCTATGCAATACATGCCCTCCTTAATACCTACCACCAGGCTCACCCAACCCCCATCCCCCTCCCCTCCGAAACCCTCAGTTTGTTTATCAGAGTCCACAGTCTTTCATGGTTCGTCCACCCCTCCGATTTCTCCAACTTCCTTCTCTCCATCTCCCCATGTCCTCTGTATTATTCCTTATGCTCCACAAGTAAGTGAAACCATATGATAATTGACTCTCTCTGCTTGACTTATTTCACCAATATGTTGTGTCCTCTTCAGCCCAGGTAATTTTTCTTGTTCTGAAATCTACTTTGTCTGACATTAATGTAGACACTCCAGCTTTTGATTCGTGTGTGCAAGCTGTATCTTTCCCCACCCACTCACTTTTGACATACATGTATGAAGAAAGTCTCTCAAAGGCAGTATATATTTGAGTGTTGGGGCTTAGTTGTTCCCTGGTTTTGTTTTTTTTTTAGGGATCCTGACATTTTCCATCTCCATCTATTATATGGCATGTTTAGGCCATATACTTTGGGGAACATGGTTATAAGACCTGCTTTAAATTCTTAATTCCAACATCTGTGTGACCTCAGGGCTGACAGCTGTTAATTATCTTTTCCATTGTGAATTGAGGCTTTCCTGGTTCTTTGTATGTTGATTCATTTTGGCATATAGCCTGGGAATTCCAAATATGATGTCCAGAGACCTTGGATCTTGTTTTAATTCTGTAGAGAAGTTTGGTTTGGTAGTTCCAATTGTTGGTGGTATTCTGGTAGGCAACCACCAGATGAGGTTTGGGACTTAAATGCTGACCTGATTTCTCTGCATTCTGGTTTTCGCCCAGTTCTGTTTTGAAAGTATTTTCGGGGCTACTCAGATCAGTCAGGATGGCTGGTTTGTGACCCTGTGCTCGGTTCTCAAAGCCCGTGGTATGCTGGCCCAGCACACGGGCAGGTGATAGGTGTACTCAGGAGTTCATACCCAAATTAATGAAATCTCTCTCCTCTCTGCCACTTCACCAACAATGTCTCGTTCTCTGGGATTTTTCTTCCCAGTTCTCTGGCCAGAAATCTGTGGCGTTCGTTTCCCTGCTGTTCCTGCCACTGTGCCCATGTCTATGTCCAGGGGGTGGGAGGGGTAAGGGCCCAGAAATAGAGAGCTACATGTGTTCACTGCACACTCTTGGGACCACAGTCCCTTTGATCAGAGAGATGGTTGCCCTTCCTCAGAGTTTCAGGTGCCTGCCCACTGTCATTGTTGTCACCATGCCACCAACTGGTACCACCAAAGGATTACTTGGAAGTGGCCATGGAAGAGGAGAGACAAACAAACAAGCAAAAAGAACCTAGGGGATTTTTCTCAATTGCTTTGACCTTTTTCCACTCCACAAACAAGAAAGGGAGGTGTTCTCTTGATGTTCTCTCTGTCCATCCCTGGTGTGTATTTCTGGGCTTCAGGCTGCCTTTGATTCCTGGCTGCAGATTAGAGGGAAAAAATGATAAATTCACTGCTGGTTCAGTGGGACTTCAACGTTAAGTGTTCTTCCCCTTCCCATCTGCTAATATCCATGGTTAGCATTCTCAGAGCCTTCTCCTTGTGGGCTGTTCACGATCTGTGGGCTCATTCAGCAGGACGGATCGTGAGTCTTCTTTTCCATCTTCTCTACAACCAGGACACAACTCACATCTTAAAGATTTTTTGCATAATTACAAAATAATACCTACTTGTAGATAATGACGGACATGCAGATAAGGAAAAGAAGTGACTATAACCATCCTATTAACATTTTTTTAGTTGTGTTTTAAGCAAACTTAGATCGTGCTGCACAGGTGACTTTGTTTCTTTTCACTTAACGCACTGTAGTCGTAGTTGCATGGTAACATACATTCTTCTTCAGAATCATTTCCCACACTGGCCTGGTAAGCATTCCTTCATTTAGATGTATCCTCATTTTAGAAAACCAGTTGCTTATCATTTAGGGTTCAGGTTACACAGCTTTTATATTGGTCGTGCCCAATGGGTAAGTCGCTGGAGAAATCAGAACAGAAGCTAAACTCTCTGAAACACTCTTCAGTCCCTATTTGGACTTTGGAATCAAAACTATGCTCTTTTACAACCTGGCCTCCGCCCTAGCAGGATTTATGCTCTAGAAAGAGGACCACACTCTAAATGCAATGACCAGGATGCTTAGAGAGAGGGGGAAGGAAGAGCCATACCGTAAAAATAGCACCTTGCAACTAAGCACAGAAGGAACTCCACTGGGGTTAGAGGCCTGGAAGAGAAGCCAGCAGTGTGGTGTCCTTAAAGCATGCACATAGCCATCATTTGTATGTGCCTCTGCAGCTCAGCTCCTGCCCCACATGATAGAGACGTGCCTGTGTCTGTACCGCCTCGATAAGATGCCAGGAAGAAGTGCCTGCCCTGCAGATGGCTGTGGGTTTTGTTTTGTTTTTTTTTTTTTTAGCCACATAGAACTCTTTAATTAAGTCTTCCTTTCACCCTTATTAAAATTCGGGGAAGACTGCCATGGAATTTGTACTGTATCTCAGAAACAAATCATAACAATTTCAGAAGGCTGCCGTAGGCTGCCTGGCGTATAGCTTATTATTTCGGTATGGCTTGATAAATGGGAAAATGTATATGAAAACCTGCAGCACACATTTAGAAAGCCCTCGGCTGAGCCTGACTATTCTGCTGATCCTAGTAGAGGACTGGCTGTAGCTGGTCATTTAAGTAATACAGCCAGGTAAGGTTACAAAAGCACACATTCAGACATCCTCATGCAACAATGCAGGCTTGTGTGTATGTGTGTGTGTGTGTGTGTGTTTATATCACAGTAGCTTCCTCTGCGATATTCCATCAGGCCTGAAACTTGAAAATCTTTAATTTAAGCCTTATTTAAGAGTTATTTAAGACTGTTTTAAGACTTATTAAAAACCCCATGGCCGTGTTGTAGAATAAATATGATATTTAGGTATAAAAGAATGGTGGAAACAAAGAACTTTGCAAAAAATGTGGATCTCACAAAAAATAAGAAACATTCTATGAAGTTAATCCATACGAAACCTAATGCCTTGAGAATGAAGAGGCCAGGAGTTGAGGTTGGATAGTAATAAAAATAAACAGAATAACGGACATTTAAGGAGCATTTACTTTGTGTCGAACTCACTGTTAGCCTTCTAACAGTTTAAAGTCAGTCTTGTTATTTTTCCAGCAAGGATACAGAACTTTAGAAGCATTAAATAACCCACCCACAGTCCCACAGCTGTTAAGTTCTAAGTGCAGGATTTGAACCTGGGTCTTCCTCACCCTAGGGTCCCATTTTTACCACCTGTTTTCTTTTCCCTGATTTCCCTGTTCCAGACCCAGAATTCCCCCAACCCTCATGTTCATTCAATCTCACACCAACTTTGGTTTCTGGATTCCATTTCATTATATGCCTCACTTGGGGAGACATCTTTCATGGAGTGAATATATAAATATAAACATAAATTTTCAGGTCTTTTTGGATTTTTCTCTCCTTTTGCTATAGATATTGATACAGTTTCAACAAGTAAAGCAACTCTGCATAGGTGATTAAAAAATAAAGACATTTGACATGATACTGTTTACAACTCTTTCCCCCTTCCCTGCACAGTGGGGCAAATCCCACTTTGGCCTCAGAGCTCCTGACTCTCTGCTCCTGCCCAGTGGATGAGGAAGCTGGTGAACTGGCCCCCTCTTCTTTGGTTGGGCCTAATCAGAACGATGGTGAAAAAACATAAAACCAGAGATGCACGGGCGGAAGTTTCTTTGGAAAGAGCTGACAATTATTTGGGTGGGGGGGGGGTGGAGAAAGAAAGAAAGGTGGAAGAAAAACTGCAAGGAGAGGGCAAGAAAATTATAATACATGATGGGCCAGGAGAGGGGGTCTTTGGAGAGCTTGGGGAAATAGAGGCAGGAAACTTCGAGATGACTCACGGGAGAAACAAATATGAGAAGCAAGAGGCAAGAGGCAGGAGAAGAATGTGAGACATTGCTGTGCTCATTCACGGGGTCTCCTTACAGATCCTTCCAAAGATGAAAGAAATGTCTGGCAGCATTTTCAGTATTTTCATGGCTGGTCTGTGTTTCTGCAAAAGTGATCCCCATTCAGGGCTGAGCCCTGCCCCCCGGGTGTGGGCCCCGATTGCAAATGTAAAACACAAACCTCTTTTTAAATTTAAAATTTTAAATTTAATTTTAATTAAATTTTAAATTTTTTATTTGTATATTTTTTAAATTTTTCAGACTTTATTTGAGATAGAGCGAGAGCAAGAGAGAGAGCATGAGCAGGGGGGAACAGCAGAAGGAGAGAGAAAAAAAGCAGGCTCTCCAGGGAGCAGGAAGCTCGAGAAAGGAAGCTGGAGCCCAGGTTCATGACCTGAGCTGAAGGCAGATGCTTAACTGGCTGAGCTATCCAGGCGCCCCTAAATGAGTGCTTTGTTTATACAGTTGTTTAGTTTGTAAATTTTGAGATTCGGTTTTATATTTTTATTTTCTTAATTGGATTCTGAAATCTTGGTTGCCAGCTTGAAATCTCCCCCGAGGACCTCGGTAGTTTTCATGGACAGATTTCCCTCTATGCTGGGAAGAGAAGGCGTGTGTGAAATGAATAAATTCTCCAAGGATCAGAAAGTTTTGTTTTTATGTAATTCCCTTGAAAATAGAATGCTTCTTTAAATGATTTATAGAACCCCTTTAGTGTATTTAAAATTAATACAATCAAGCAGCTCTATTGAAGTGAATAATTAGCATTTACAATGGAAATGTCAAACTTTCTAATACAGCATGCTCATCGTTGAGCGACTACTATGTGCCAGGCATCCAGAGGCATGTCTGGAATTCAGTGATAAACTTAGAAAATAATCTCTGCTCTCAGGCTCACAGTCTGGGAAGGAAACAGGCTCAAGAGGACAGGCAGGCAGCTCAGCTCACTAGTCCTTGGACAGACTCTGCACGCCGCAGTGGACCCTGCTCCGTGTTGATGGTTCCTCCGTGAGTCAACTCCACAGGTGCACCATTGCTAACAACAGTTTGGTGAATAAAAACGAGCTGGCAGAGAGTTTCAGACTTGCAGATACAATGACTCCCCCAAAGGAATTTCTACGTGAAAGAGGTTGTCGCAGCCATAAGCACAGAGTTTTAAACCTAAATGGCATCTAGCAAGTGCAACCTTTGCATACTGATAGTCAAGAAAATACATCACAGAGGCCTGAAATAAGGCCATTACCAGTCTGGCCATTCCTTGCCTTAATGTCTTGTCCCTTGGCCTCCCCTTTAGATGTCTGACACTCCAGGAGACCAGAGTTGTCTTATCGCTGGCATATTTGAATGCACCATGTCTTCACGTTCCATAAACATGGGAGGAATAAATATTTAATAAACGAATGAATTCAAGGCTCGGTTTATATACTGTCTCCTTGACGAAGCTATCTGTTACCTCCTTCAGGCAAGAAAGTCACTCCGTCTCCTGTGTTCCTGCTATTCCTGGGCTATATCAGTGGTAGAGCGCGGACACCGGACAGAGTACATGGAATTTTATATACTTGAGTTTTTATCTGCTTGGGCGGCTGGAATGAAATGCCATAGACAAGGTGGCTCGATCAACATTGAGTGATTCCTCACAGTTCTGGAGAGTTCTGGAGAAGCCAGAAGTTCAAGATCAAGAGGGCGGCATGATGGAGTTCTGGTGAGGGCTCTGTCTGGCTTGTAGGCTGCCATCTCTTCTCCATGGCAGAGCGGGAGTGTGTGTTGGACTCTCTTCCCCTCACGAGGACCTCACCTTCAGGATCTCCTCTAAACTGAACACCTCCCAAAGCCCCATCTACAAATACAATCACAGAGAGGATTAGGGCTCCCTCATATGAATTGGGGGGGGGGACACAAACATTCAGTCTATAATGACCCGTTTCTACCACTCTATGGTCCATTCTTCACATGCTGTGGGTGTTTCCTACTCACCTCTGAACTCCAGTAGCCACACTGAGATACTGTCTAGATAATAATTGAATATTGATGTACATATGACATCATGCCTCCTTTTTTTTTTTTTTTTTAATTTTTTATTTTTTATAAACATATATTTTTATCCCCAGGGGTACAGGTCTGTGAATCACCAGGTTTACACACTTCACAGCACTCACCAAATCACATACCCTCCCCAATGTCCATAATCCCACCCCCTTCTCCCAAACCCCCTCCCCCCGGCAACCCTCAGTTTGTTTTGTGAGATTAAGAGTCACTTATGGTTTGTCTCCCTCCCAATCCCATCTTGTTTCATTTATTCTTCTACCCACTTAAGCCTCCATGTTGCATCACCACTTCCTCATATCAGGGAGATCATATGATAGTTGTCTTTCTCTGCTTGACTTATTTCGCTAAGCATGATACGCTCTAGTTCCATCCATGTTGTTGCAAATGGCAAGATTTCATTTCTTTTGATGGCTGCATAGTATTCCATTGTGTATATATACCACATCTTCTTGATCCATTCATCTGTTGATGGACATCTAGGTTCTTTCCATAGTTTGGCTATTGTGGACATTGCTGCTATAAACATTCGGGTACACGTGCCCCTTTGGATCACTACGTTTGTATCTTTAGGGTAAATACCCAATAGTGCAATTGCTGGGTCATAGGGCAGTTCTATTTTCAACATTTTGAGGAACCTCCATGCTGTTTTCCAGAGAGGTTGCACCAGCTTGCATTCCCACCAACAGTGTAGGAGGGTTCCCCTTTCTCCGCATCCTCGCCAGCATCTGTCATTTCCTGACTTGTTGATTTTAGCCATTCTGACTGGTGTGAGGTGATATCGCATTGTGGTTTTGATTTGTATTTCCCTGATGCCGAGTGATATGGAGCACTTTTTCATGTGTCTGTTGGCCATCTGGATGTCTTCTTTGCAGAAATGTCTGTTCATGTCCTCTGCCCATTTCTTGATTGGATTATTTGTTCTTTGGGTGTTGAGTTTGCTAAGTTCTTTATAGATTCTGGACACTAGTCCTTTATCTGATATGTCGTTTGCAAATATCTTCTCCCATTCTGTCAGTTGTCTTTTGATTTTGTTAACTGTTTCCTTTGCTGTGCAAAAGCTTTTGATCTTGATGAAATCCCAATAGTTCATTTTTGCCCTTGCTTCCCTTGCCTTTTGCGTTGTTCCTAGGAAGATGTTGCTGCGGCAGAGGTCGAAGAGGTTGCTGCCCGTGTTCTCCTCAAGGATTTTGATGGATTCCTTTCGTACATTGAGGTCCTTCATCCATTTTGAGTCTATTTTTGTGTGTGGTGTAAGGAAATGGTCCAATTTCATTTTTCTGCATGTGGCTGTCCAATTTTCCCAGCACCATTTATTGAAAAGGCTGTCTTTTTTCCATTGGACATTCTTTCCTGCTTTGTCGAAGATTAGTTGACCATAGATTTGAGGGTCTATTTCTGGGCTCTCTATTCTGTTCCATTGATCTATGTGTCTGTTTTTGTGCCAGTACCATGCTGTCTTGATGATGACAGCTTTGTAATAGAGCCTGAAGTCCGGAATTGTGATGCCACCAACGTTGGCTTTCTTTTTCAATATCCCTTTGGCTATTCGAGGTCTTTTCTGGTTCCATATAAATTTTAGAATTATTTGTTCCATTTCTTTGAAAAAGATGGATGGTACTTTGATAGGAATTGCATTAAATGTGTAGATTGCTTTAGGTAGCATAGACATTTTCACAATATTTATTCTTCCAATCCAGGAGCATGGAACATTTTTCCATTTCTTTGTGTCTTCCTCAATTTCTTTCATGAGTACTTTATAGTTTTCTGAGTATAGATTCTGTGTCTCTTTGGTTAGGTTTATTCCTAGGTATCTTATGGTTTTGGATGCAATTGTAAATGGGATTGACTCCTTAATATCTCTTTCTTCTGTCTTGCTGTTGGTGTAGAGAAATGCAACTGATTTCTGTGCATTGATTTTATATCCTGACACTTTACTGAATTCCTGTATAAGTTCTAGCAGTTTTGGAGTGGAGTCTTTTGGGTTTTCCACATATAGTATCATATCATCTGCGAAGAGTGATAATTTGACTTCTTCTTTGCCGATTTGGATGCCTTTAATTTCCTTTGGTTGTCTGATTGCTGAGGCTAGGACCTCTAGTACGATGTTGAATAGCAGTGGTGATAATGGACATCCCTGCCGTGTTCCTGACCTTAGCGGAAAAGCTTTCAGTTTTTCTCCATTGAGAATGATATTTGCGGTGGGTTTTTCATAGATGGCTTTGATGATATTGAGGTATGTGCCCTCTATCCCTACACTTTGAAGAGTTTTGATCAGGAAGGGATGTTGTACTTTGTCAAATGCTTTTTCAGCATCTATTGAGAGTATCATATGGTTCTTGTTCTTACTTTTATTGATGTGTTGTATCACATTGACTGATTTGCGGATGTTGAACCAACCTTGCAGCCCTGGAATAAATCCCACTTGGTCGTGGTGAATAATCCTTTTAATGTACTGTTGAATCCTATTGGCTAGTATTTTGTTGAGTATTTTCGCATCTGTGTTCATCAAGGATATCGGTCTATAGCTCTCTTTTTTGGTGGGATCCTTGTCTGGTTTTGGGATCAAGGTGATGCTGGCCTCATAAAATGAGTTTGGAAGTTTTCCTTCCATTTCTATTTTTTGGAACAGTTTCAGGAGAATAGGAATTAGTTCTTCTTTAAATGTTTGGTAGAATTCCCCCGGGAAGCCGTCTGGCCCTGGGCTTTTGTTTGTTTGGAGATTTTTAATGACTGTTTCAATCTCCTTACTGGTTATGGGTCTGTTCAGGCTTTCTATTTCTTCCTGGTTCAGTTGTGGTAGTTTATATGTTTCTAGGAATGCATCCATTTCTTCCAGCTTGTCAAATTTATTGCCGTAGAGTTGCTCATAGTATGTTCTTATAATAGTTTGTATTTCTTTGGTGTTAGTTGTGATCTCTCCTCTTTCATTCATGATTTTATTTATTTGGGTCCTTTCTCTTTTCTTTTTGATAAGTCGGGCCAGGGGTTTATCAATTTTATTAATTCTTTCAAAGAACCAGCTCCTACTTTCGTTGATTTGTTCTATTGTTTTTTTGGTTTCTATTTCATTGATTTCTGCTCTGATCTTTATGATTTCTCTTCTCCTGCTGGGCTTAGGGTTTCTTTCTTGTTCTTTCTCCAGCTCCTTTAGGTGTAGGGTTAGGTTGTGTACCTGAGACCTTTCTTGTTTCTTGAGAAAGGCTTGTACCGCTATATATTTTCCTCTCAGGACTGCCTTTGTTGTGTCCCACAGATTTTGAACCGTTGTGTTTTCATTATCATTTGTTTCCATGATTTTTTTCAATTCTTCTTTAATTTCCCGGTTGACCCATTCATTCTTTAGAAGGATACTGTTTAGTCTCCATGTATTTGGGTTCTTTCCAAACTTCCTTTTGTGGTTGAGTTCTAGCTTTAGAGCATTGTGGTCTGAAAATATGCAGGGAATGATCCCAATCTTTTGATACTGGTTGAGTCCTGATTTAGGACCGAGGATGTGATGTATTCTGGAGAATGTTCCATGTGCACTAGAGAAGAATGTGTATTCTGTTGCTTTGGGATGAAATATTCTGAATATATCTGTGATGTCCATCTGGTCCAGTGTGTCATTTAAGGCCTTTATATCCTTGCTGATCTTTTGCTTGGATGACCTGTCCATTTCAGTGAGGGGAGTGTTAAAGTCCCCTACTATCATTGTATTATTGTTGATGTGTTTCTTTGATTTTGTTATTAATTGGTTTATATAGTTGGCTGCTCCCACATTGGGGGCATAGATTTTTAAAATTGTTAAATCTTCTTGTTGGACAGACCCT
This sequence comes from Mustela nigripes, assembly GCF_022355385.1. Classification (NCBI taxonomy): domain Eukaryota; kingdom Metazoa; phylum Chordata; class Mammalia; order Carnivora; family Mustelidae; genus Mustela; species Mustela nigripes. Next base: position 10,052,866 of record NC_081569.1, read on the forward strand.
TTAAGTATGATATAGTGTCCTTCCTCATCTCTTATTATAGTCTTTGGCTTAAAATCTAATTGATCTGATATAAGGATTGCCACTCCTGCTTTCTTCTGATGTCCATTAGCATGGTAAATTCTTTTCCACCCCCTCACTTTAAATCTGGAGGTGTCTTCGGGCTTAAAATGTGTTTCTTGG